>NC_079367.1:1348312-1362620 GCF_021018895.1 Seriola aureovittata | reverse complement strand
CTGGCTGCACTTTTGGGGACGGGACAGCACAGATCACAATGTAAAGACACTTTTGTATTAAAATGTTACAAAGTTGACATGTTGAGAGCCAAAGCAACAAGCAAACGCTGAAAAGGAAAGGCTCCTGCGCTAGACAGAAACACGTAGCTTCGTGCATGAAGGACATGATCGTCATGTTTAAAGAGGGTATTTGTCGCGCTCCCTCTCGCTTACGGCCATACCACTCTGAACACGCCCGATCTCGTCCGATCTCGGAAGCCAAGCAGGGTCGGGCCTGGTTAGTACTTGGATGGGAGACCGCCTGGGAATACCAGGTGCTGTAAGCTTTTTGGCATCTCTTTGCAATCAGCAGAGGACGCTGCTGCTCCTGCTTCAACAACCTGTTACTCTGCACCTGGCTGCACTTTTGGGGACAGCACAGATCACAATGTAAAGACACTTTTGTATTAAAATGTTACAAAGTTGACATGTTGAGAGCCAAAGCAACAAGCAAACGCTGAAAAGGAAAGGCTCCTGCGCTAGACAGAAACACGTAGCTTCGTGCATGAAGGACATGATCGTCATGTTTAAAGAGGGTATTTGTCGCGCTCCCTCTCGCTTACGGCCATACCACTCTGAACACGCCCGATCTCGGAAGCCAAGCAGGGTCGGGCCTGGTTAGTACTTGGATGGGAGACCGCCTGGGAATACCAGGTGCTGTAAGCTTTTTGGCATCTCTTTGCAATCAGCAGAGGACGCTGCTGCTCCTGCTTCAACAACCTGTTACTCTGCACCTGGCTGCACTTTTGGGGACAGCACAGATCACAATGTAAAGACACTTTTGTATTAAAATGTTACAAAGTTGACATGTTGAGAGCCAAAGCAACAAGCAAACGCTGAAAAGGAAAGGCTCCTGCGCTAGACATAAACACGTAGCTTCGTGCATGAAGGACATGATCGTCATGTTTAAAGAGGGTATTTGTCGCGCTCCCTCTCGCTTACGGCCATACCACTCTGAACGCGCCCGATCTCGTCCGATCTCGGAAGCCAAGCAGGGTCGGGCCTGGTTAGTACTTGGATGGGAGACCGCCTGGGAATACCAGTGCTGTAAGCTTTTTGGCATCTCTTTGCAATCAGCAGAGGACGCTGCTGCTCCTGCTTCAACAACCTGTTACTCTGCACCTGGCTGCACTTTTGGGGACAGCACAGATCACAATGTAAAGACACTTTTGTATTAAAATGTTACAAAGTTGACATGTTGAGAGCCAAAGCAACAAGCAAACGCTGAAAAGGAAAGGCTCCTGCGCTAGACAGAAACACGTAGCTTCGTGCATGAAGGACATGATCGTCATGTTTAAAGAGGGTATTTGTCGCGCTCCCTCTCGCTTACGGCCATACCACTCTGAACGCGCCCGATCTCGTCCGATCTCGGAAGCCAAGAAGGGAAGAGAGTGAGAAGGGGTCTAGAAGACTGGTTTTGTTTGTGACACCTTAGGGGGTCACATGTCACACGCTGGCCCACACTGGCTGGCCAGTGGGGTCCATGGGGGGGAAGGGTCATCCCCAGGTGTGAACCGTGAGGAACTGTGGGGTGTGAATTCCTTTGTCCAGTGGAGCAAAGAAACATTTGGTCTATTGAATGACTGAGTCCCAACAAAATCATGTGGAATAGCTACTATAATAAATACTAATATGATAGAAAATAGTAAACTAATATATAAGGATAATGAAGGTAGAATATTAATTATAGATATGATAGTAAATAATAGTACCTTTAGAATAATTAATATATATGCCAGTAACTGTGAAAAGGAGAGGAAAGAAATGTTTAACAAATTAGGTAGATGAATAAATAATAGAACAATAATCATAGGAGATTTTAATACTGTGTTATCAAAAGCCGATATCTCAGTTAATAATGTATATAAAAATGATATGAGTAGATTCACATTATATGAATTAATGCACAATTATAATTTATTAGATATATGGAGAATAGAAAACAAATTTAAAAGAGAATTTTCCAGGAGGCAGATAGTAAAAGGGAAGCTAAAACAATCAAGAATTGACCTATGCCTGGCTGCAACTGATACAATTAAGCAAATTAAAAGAGTATCTTATTCTTTCAATTCTTGGAGTGACCACGCCACAGTGGTGTGTCAGCTGGGGACAGGGGGAGAGATCAGGGAGGAGGCTCCTGGTGTCTTAACTCCAGTCTCCTATCAAACCCAGTATATATAAAAAAAATAAAAAAACTACTGAATTATGCAAGAACAGAAATGCTAATAGATAATAATTATATAGAAAAATGGGATACTGTAAAAGAAAGAATCAAAAGATTAAGTATTAATTTTAGTAAAGAGGAAAGATGGAAAGAAAAACAGGAAGAACAAAACATCAGGAAGAAACTAGAAGATGAACTGATATTACTAGATAACCAAGGAAATAGAGACTGTGGGAAGTATGAATTATATAAAAATCAATTAAATAATATAGAAAGAAAAAAATGCAAAGGGGCAGCAATTAGATGCAGGTTTCAAAATTTAGTAGAGGGGGAAAAATGTACAGCGTTTTTTTTGGGGCTAGAAAAACAAAAACAGAAGAAAACCATAATTGAAGAACTGAAAGATAAAGACAATAACATCCAAAAAGACAAGATAAAAATACTCGAAATCATAACAGAATACTACAAAAACCTGTTCAAAAAAGAAGGCAGCGATATAAGGAAAACTGAAGAAATAATCTCTTACATAGACAGGAAGATAAACAAGGAAGATAAAATGTGGTGTGATAGCAAATTAACGATAAAAGAAATAGAAAACGCAATCAAAAATCTAAACAAAAACAAAAGTCCAGGAAGTGACGGCCTAACGGCCGACTTCTACATGGCTTTCAGTGAGCAGATGGCCCCCCTGTTGCTGGACCTCTATCAAGCAATTCAGGACAAATAAACGGACACCAGAATCATTCACAAAAGGTATTATAACTTTAATATATAAGAACAAAGGAGACAGGAACAACATAAGCAACTACAGACCCATAAGCCTTCTAAACACAGATTACAAAATTTTGACAAAAACACTGGCAAATAGACTGAAACAAACATTAGATCAAGTAATTAGCACAAATCAAGCATATAGCATCCCAAACCGAGATATACAGGACTCATTACACACAATCAGAGACACAGTAAGAGGGATGAAGGTACAGGGGGGCCATTTGCTCACAATAGACTTAGAAAAAGCTTTTGACAGGGTGGAGCACAATTTTCTGTTCAAGGTATTGGGGAAAATGGGTTATGGTGACGGGTTTATTGAATGGGTGAAATTATTGTATACAGATGCTCGGAGTGTAATTAAATGTAATGGGTTTTTTAACAGATAGCTTTAGGATAGGAAGATCAGTAAGGCAGGGCTGCCCTCTGTCAGCCCTGCTTTACAGTATAGTAACAGAACCACTAGCACAAGCAATACTACAAGACAAACATATTTTAGGAATAAACACACCAGCAAACAGAACAGTTAAAATAACCCAGTATGCAGACGACATAACCATCACAGTTAAATCAGGGGAATGTATAGACAGAATTTTAGATCACTTCAAAACATACAGTGCAGCATCAGGAGCCAAAATCAACATTCACAAATCAGAGTTAGGAACATTAGGACAGGATCAAAACATTGTAAATAAATGGGGTTTTTGTGTGAACAATGGGTGCAGGAAGATACTGGGAGTGTATATAGGGGGGCACGAGGGTGAGGATAGGGACAGAGGGTGGAGGGAAGTTTTAGGGAAAATACAGAATATTTTAAATTTATGGAAGAGTAGGGGTTTGACATTGAAAGGAAAGGTAATTGTAGTTAATGCTCTGATACTGTCAAAAATCAATCACATTTTGGGAACCTGTGAGCTGCCGCAATGGGCCCTAAATTCACTGAAAGCAGCAATCTCCTCCTTCCTATGGAGGAAAGGGAAATTCGATTGCTCACAGTGTGCTAATTTCTAATAAAAGGGAGGGGGGTCTAGGACTAATTGACATCAGTGCAAAAAAAGACGCACTCAGGGTCAAAATTATTAGGAATTTTCTTGACTTGGAACGGCAGTACCCCTGGGAGGACTGGATGGCGAGCTACCTGGCCGATTACGGGGAGAGAGACGCGTACAACCTGTGCGCCCTCCTTCCCGGGATGGCCAGAAGCCGCCTACCTGGCTTCTACCAGGAGGTACTTGAGGCATGGGACAAAATTCTGCCCCACCTCTGGCCTAAGTGCAGTAATAAAGAGCATGTGCTGCAGTTACCTCTCCTTGACTGTCCTTTTTTCATGTGTGGGGGAAGGGTTCTAATCAGCGGCCCTATGAGAGCCGCTGGGTTGACCAGGGTGGGTGATGTAGTGGATGGGAGCGGGTGTTTTAATGTCAATTTAGTGTGTGAGAAACTGAAAACAAAGAAGGTTAATTATAGAAAAGAAAATGTAAGAAAACTAAAGGGGAAATTTGAACAGGCCCTTGACCCTACATGGCGTGACCTTTTAAAACAAAAAGAGAGGGGAAACGGAGCCGCCCTTCCCCAGTTCCAGCACAAAATAAAGGACAAGGAGAATGACTTAAAGGGAATAAAAACAAGGACCTGGTACCGGTTGCTCATCCAACATATTCAAAGGCCCCCCACAGCAGAAAAACACTGGAAAACATCATACCCGGACATGGACATCTCTTCAATATGGACTTTTTTGGACACACCACTAATGGACAGCAAGACAATAAGCATGGACTACAACATAAGGCACAGAAGAATATACACCGGAATCAGACTACACCAGATCAACAAAGATAAGTATTCACGGACATGTGCAGTTTGTAATAACCAACCAGAAGATTTAGATCACTTACTTTTTTCATGTACACACACCATACCTTTACAAAACTTAGTCAAAACAATACTGAAAACACACTGTAATTACACACCACACAGGAATGTAGACTGGAAATGGAACTGGACATTTGGGCTCACAAAAAACATGCAAAACAAAACATAACACTCATAAACACAATCCTCACAATAGCCAGGAAAGCCATATGGATAAGAAGGAACATTGCACTCTACGACAAGAAAACCATAAATATCATACACTTCTTCAAAAACACAGTTTCAACACATCTCAAAACAGTATTTACAGCAGACCCAGTCGTATTCGATAAACATTTCAGCAGACATAACAGCTTGATCAGATTCACAGAAAACAATACAATCACTATTAACATATAAGGTTTTTTTTGTAAGCAGAACTGTTTGTCTTATGTGTGTGTACTTTGTGTATTTTGTGTTTACTAAGCAGAATCATAGCTTTGCGCTGGTTGTTTTATGTTGGTTTATTTTGTTAAATAGGTAGAATCATAGCTTCGCGCTGGTTGTTTTATGTTGGTTTATTATATTTTATTTATTAGACAGAACCATAACTCTTTTTTTTTGCACTCAGTGTTATTGTGGCTGTGTGTCTTTTGTTTTGAAGGAGGGGTGGGTTTGTACACGGAGGTCATATTTTGTTTTCAATTCATTTATTAATGTTTGTCTGCCCTTTAAATGTATGTAAAATAAGAATCGTGCTATATTTTTGATAATAAAAAAAAAAAAAAAAATAAAAAAAGAGACTGTGGGTGGTGTGCAAGGTGCTTTATTTCAGCCCAGTCCAATTTAACATGCTTCAACCACCATCTTCCCAATAAGTTTGGACCTGTGCCTTTAACTACTATTATGGGCAATATCTTTTCTTGCTGTTTGTAATTCACTTTCACATATGCTTTCCCCAGCACCTTTATCTTTTGTTTTGTATAAGTTTTCAACTTCAGGCGAGTTTTCTTTAATGGAGGGGCATTTTTCACTTTTTCTTTGAATGCTTTCATAGTCATTATGGTGAGTCCACATCCTGTATCCACTTCAAATATCACTGGTTCACCATTTAGAGTCATGCATACCTTGTAAGGGGGCACTGCCTCCTCTTCATCTTCGCACCAGACATTATACAAAGATAATGGCTGTTCGTCTTCATCACTCCCTTCTGCCACTCTGGGAGAACAATAATGCACTTTTCTCTCCTGTGTGTAGCGTCTTCCAATTGCTCTGGGCCTTCTGTCATTTCTACTGTCAGCATTTAACTTTTTCTTATTGCGACACGCTCGAGCTATGTGTCCAGTTATTCCACAGGCATGACACTTTTCCTTTTTGAACTGACAGTCCTCAGGTGAATGTTTACCGTTACAGCGATAACGATCTTTATCTTTTTCTGCACCTGGCTGCACTTTTGGGGACAGCACAGATCACAATGTAAAGACACTTTTGTATTAAAATGTTACAAAGTTGACATGTTGAGAGCCAAAGCAA
This sequence comes from Seriola aureovittata, assembly GCF_021018895.1. NCBI lineage: Eukaryota > Metazoa > Chordata > Actinopteri > Carangiformes > Carangidae > Seriola > Seriola aureovittata. The sequence continues at coordinate 1,356,262 of NC_079367.1, read as the reverse complement.
CAAGCAAACGCTGAAAAGGAAAGGCTCCTGCGCTAGACATAAACACGTAGCTTCGTGCATGAAGGACATGATCATCATGTTTAAAGAGGGTATTTGTCGCGCTCCCTCTCGCTTACGGCCATACCACTCTGAACGCGCCCGATCTCGTCCGATCTCGGAAGCCAAGCAGGGTCGGGCCTGGTTAGTACTTGGATGGGAGACCGCCTGGGAATACCAGGTGCTGTAAGCTTTTTGGCATCTCTTTGCAATCAGCAGAGGACGCTGCTGCTCCTGCTTCAACAACCTGTTACTCTGCACCTGGCTGCACTTTTGGGGACAGCACAGATCACAATGTAAAGACACTTTTGTATTAAAATGTTACAAAGTTGACATGTTGAGAGCCAAAGCAACAAGCAAACGCTGAAAAGGAAAGGCTCCTGCGCTAGACATAAACACGTAGCTTCGTGCATGAAGGACATGATCATCATGTTTAAAGAGGGTATTTGTCGCGCTCCCTCTCGCTTACGGCCATACCACTCTGAACACGCCCGATCTCGTCCGATCTCGGAAGCCAAGCAGGGTCGGGCCTGGTTAGTACTTGGATGGGAGACCGCCTGGGAATACCAGGTGCTGTAAGCTTTTTGGCATCTCTTTGCAATCAGCAGAGGACGCTGCTGCTCCTGCTTCAACAACCTGTTACTCTGCACCTGGCTGCACTTTTGGGGACAGCACAGATCACAATGTAAAGACACTTTTGTATTAAAATGTTACAAAGTTGACATGTTGAGAGCCAAAGCAACAAGCAAACGCTGAAAAGGAAAGGCTCCTGCGCTAGACATAAACACGTAGCTTCGTGCATGAAGGACATGATCGTCATGTTTAAAGAGGGTATTTGTCGCGCTCCCTCTCGCTTACGGCCATACCACTCTGAACACGCCCGATCTCGTCCGATCTCGGAAGCCAAGCAGGGTCGGGCCTGGTTAGTACTTGGATGGGAGACCGCCTGGGAATACCAGGTGCTGTAAGCTTTTTCGCATCTCTTTGCAATCAGCAGAGGACGCTGCTGCTCCTGCTTCAACAACCTGTTACTCTGCACCTGGCTGCACTTTTGGGGACAGCACAGATCACAATGTAAAGACACTTTTGTATTAAAATGTTACAAAGTTGACATGTTGAGAGCCAAAGCAACAAGCAAACGCTGAAAAGGAAAGGCTCCTGCGCTAGACATAAACACGTAGCTTCGTGCATGAAGGACATGATCATCATGTTTAAAGAGGGTATTTGTCGCGCTCCCTCTCGCTTACGGCCATACCACTCTGAACGCGCCCGATCTCGTCCGATCTCGGAAGCCAAGCAGGGTCGGGCCTGGTTAGTACTTGGATGGGAGACCGCCTGGGAATACCAGGTGCTGTAAGCTTTTTCGCATCTCTTTGCAATCAGCAGAGGACGCTGCTGCTCCTGCTTCAACAACCTGTTACTCTGCACCTGGCTGCACTTTTGGGGACAGCACAGATCACAATGTAAAGACACTTTTGTATTAAAATGTTACAAAGTTGACATGTTGAGAGCCAAAGCAACAAGCAAACGCTGAAAAGGAAAGGCTCCTGCGCTAGACATAAACACGTAGCTTCGTGCATGAAGGACATGATCGTCATGTTTAAAGAGGGTATTTGTCGCGCTCCCTCTCGCTTACGGCCATACCACTCTGAACACGCCCGATCTCGTCCGATCTCGGAAGCCAAGCAGGGTCGGGCCTGGTTAGTACTTGGATGGGAGACCGCCTGGGAATACCAGGTGCTGTAAGCTTTTTCGCATCTCTTTGCAATCAGCAGAGGACGCTGCTGCTCCTGCTTCAACAACCTGTTACTCTGCACCTGGCTGCACTTTTGGGGACAGCACAGATCACAATGTAAAGACACTTTTGTATTAAAATGTTACAAAGTTGACATGTTGAGAGCCAAAGCAACAAGCAAACGCTGAAAAGGAAAGGCTCCTGCGCTAGACATAAACACGTAGCTTCGTGCATGAAGGACATGATCGTCATGTTTAAAGAGGGTATTTGTCGCGCTCCCTCTCGCTTACGGCCATACCACTCTGAACACGCCCGATCTCGTCCGATCTCGGAAGCCAAGCAGGGTCGGGCCTGGTTAGTACTTGGATGGGAGACCGCCTGGGAATACCAGGTGCTGTAAGCTTTTTCGCATCTCTTTGCAATCAGCAGAGGACGCTGCTGCTCCTGCTTCAACAACCTGTTACTCTGCACCTGGCTGCACTTTTGGGGACAGCACAGATCACAATGTAAAGACACTTTTGTATTAAAATGTTACAAAGTTGACATGTTGAGAGCCAAAGCAACAAGCAAACGCTGAAAAGGAAAGGCTCCTGCGCTAGACATAAACACGTAGCTTCGTGCATGAAGGACATGATCATCATGTTTAAAGAGGGTATTTGTCGCGCTCCCTCTCGCTTACGGCCATACCACTCTGAACGCGCCCGATCTCGTCCGATCTCGGAAGCCAAGCAGGGTCGGGCCTGGTTAGTACTTGGATGGGAGACCGCCTGGGAATACCAGGTGCTGTAAGCTTTTTGGCATCTCTTTGCAATCAGCAGAGGACGCTGCTGCTCCTGCTTCAACAACCTGTTACTCTGCACCTGGCTGCACTTTTGGGGACAGCACAGATCACAATGTAAAGACACTTTTGTATTAAAATGTTACAAAGTTGACATGTTGAGAGCCAAAGCAACAAGCAAACGCTGAAAAGGAAAGGCTCCTGCGCTAGACATAAACACCTAGCTTCGTGCATGAAGGACATGATCATCATGTTTAAAGAGGGTATTTGTCGCGCTCCCTCTCGCTTACGGCCATACCACTCTGAACACGCCCGATCTCGTCCGATCTCGGAAGCCAAGCAGGGTCGGGCCTGGTTAGTACTTGGATGGGAGACCGCCTGGGAATACCAGGTGCTGTAAGCTTTTTGGCATCTCTTTGCAATCAGCAGAGGACGCTGCTGCTCCTGCTTCAACAACCTGTTACTCTGCACCTGGCTGCACTTTTGGGGACGGGACAGCACAGATCACAATGTAAAGACACTTTTGTATTAAAATGTTACAAAGTTGACATGTTGAGAGCCAAAGCAACAAGCAAACGCTGAAAAGGAAAGGCTCCTGCGCTAGACATAAACACCTAGCTTCGTGCATGAAGGACATGATCGTCATGTTTAAAGAGGGTATTTGTCGCGCTCCCTCTCGCTTACGGCCATACCACTCTGAACACGCCCGATCTCGTCCGATCTCGGAAGCCAAGCAGGGTCGGGCCTGGTTAGTACTTGGATGGGAGACCGCCTGGGAATACCAGGTGCTGTAAGCTTTTTCGCATCTCTTTGCAATCAGCAGAGGACGCTGCTGCTCCTGCTTCAACAACCTGTTACTCTGCACCTGGCTGCACTTTTGGGGACAGCACAGATCACAATGTAAAGACACTTTTGTATTAAAATGTTACAAAGTTGACATGTTGAGAGCCAAAGCAACAAGCAAACGCTGAAAAGGAAAGGCTCCTGCGCTAGACATAAACACGTAGCTTCGTGCATGAAGGACATGATCATCATGTTTAAAGAGGGTATTTGTCGCGCTCCCTCTCGCTTACGGCCATACCACTCTGAACACGCCCGATCTCGTCCGATCTCGGAAGCCAAGCAGGGTCGGGCCTGGTTAGTACTTGGATGGGAGACCGCCTGGGAATACCAGGTGCTGTAAGCTTTTTGGCATCTCTTTGCAATCAGCAGAGGACGCTGCTGCTCCTGCTTCAACAACCTGTTACTCTGCACCTGGCTGCACTTTTGGGGACAGCACAGATCACAATGTAAAGACACTTTTGTATTAAAATGTTACAAAGTTGACATGTTGAGAGCCAAAGCAACAAGCAAACGCTGAAAAGGAAAGGCTCCTGCGCTAGACATAAACACGTAGCTTCGTGCATGAAGGACATGATCATCATGTTTAAAGAGGGTATTTGTCGCGCTCCCTCTCGCTTACGGCCATACCACTCTGAACACGCCCGATCTCGTCCGATCTCGGAAGCCAAGCAGGGTCGGCCTGGTTAGTACTTGGATGGGAGACCGCCTGGGAATACCAGGTGCTGTAAGCTTTTTCGCATCTCTTTGCAATCAGCAGAGGACGCTGCTGCTCCTGCTTCAACAACCTGTTACTCTGCACCTGGCTGCACTTTTGGGGACAGCACAGATCACAATGTAAAGACACTTTTGTATTAAAATGTTACAAAGTTGACATGTTGAGAGCCAAAGCAACAAGCAAACGCTGAAAAGGAAAGGCTCCTGCGCTAGACATAAACACCTAGCTTCGTGCATGAAGGACATGATCATCATGTTTAAAGAGGGTATTTGTCGCGCTCCCTCTCGCTTACGGCCATACCACTCTGAACACGCCCGATCTCGTCCGATCTCGGAAGCCAAGCAGGGTCGGGCCTGGTTAGTACTTGGATGGGAGACCGCCTGGGAATACCAGGTGCTGTAAGCTTTTTCGCATCTCTTTGCAATCAGCAGAGGACGCTGCTGCTCCTGCTTCAACAACCTGTTACTCTGCACCTGGCTGCACTTTTGGGGACAGCACAGATCACAATGTAAAGACACTTTTGTATTAAAATGTTACAAAGTTGACATGTTGAGAGCCAAAGCAACAAGCAAACGCTGAAAAGGAAAGGCTCCTGCGCTAGACATAAACACCTAGCTTCGTGCATGAAGGACATGATCGTCATGTTTAAAGAGGGTATTTGTCGCGCTCCCTCTCGCTTACGGCCATACCACTCTGAACGCGCCCGATCTCGTCCGATCTCGGAAGCCAAGCAGGGTCGGCCTGGTTAGTACTTGGATGGGAGACCGCCTGGGAATACCAGGTGCTGTAAGCTTTTTCGCATCTCTTTGCAATCAGCAGAGACGCTGCTGCTCCTGCTTCAACAACCTGTTACTCTGCACCTGGCTGCACTTTTGGGGACGGACAGCACAGATCACAATGTAAAGACACTTTTGTATTAAAATGTTACAAAGTTGACATGTTGAGAGCCAAAGCAACAAGCAAACGCTGAAAAGGAAAGGCTCCTGCGCTAGACATAAACACGTAGCTTCGTGCATGAAGGACATGATCGTCATGTTTAAAGAGGGTATTTGTCGCGCTCCCTCTCGCTTACGGCCATACCACTCTGAACACGCCCGATCTCGGAAGCCAAGCAGGGTCGGGCCTGGTTAGTACTTGGATGGGAGACCGCCTGGGAATACCAGGTGCTGTAAGCTTTTTCGCATCTCTTTGCAATCAGCAGAGGACGCTGCTGCTCCTGCTTCAACAACCTGTTACTCTGCACCTGGCTGCACTTTTGGGGACAGCACAGATCACAATGTAAAGACACTTTTGTATTAAAATGTTACAAAGTTGACATGTTGAGAGCCAAAGCAACAAGCAAACGCTGAAAAGGAAAGGCTCCTGCGCTAGACATAAACACGTAGCTTCGTGCATGAAGGACATGATCGTCATGTTTAAAGAGGGTATTTGTCGCGCTCCCTCTCGCTTACGGCCATACCACTCTGAACACGCCCGATCTCGTCCGATCTCGGAAGCCAAGCAGGGTCGGGCCTGGTTAGTACTTGGATGGGAGACCGCCTGGGAATACCAGGTGCTGTAAGCTTTTTGGCATCTCTTTGCAATCAGCAGAGGACGCTGCTGCTCCTGCTTCAACAACCTGTTACTCTGCACCTGGCTGCACTTTTGGGGACGGGACAGCACAGATCACAATGTAAAGACACTTTTGTATTAAAATGTTACAAAGTTGACATGTTGAGAGCCAAAGCAACAAGCAAACGCTGAAAAGGAAAGGCTCCTGCGCTAGACATAAACACGTAGCTTCGTGCATGAAGGACATGATCGTCATGTTTAAAGAGGGTATTTGTCGCGCTCCCTCTCGCTTACGGCCATACCACTCTGAACACGCCCGATCTCGTCCGATCTCGGAAGCCAAGCAGGGTCGGGCCTGGTTAGTACTTGGATGGGAGACCGCCTGGGAATACCAGGTGCTGTAAGCTTTTTGGCATCTCTTTGCAATCAGCAGAGGACGCTGCTGCTCCTGCTTCAACAACCTGTTACTCTGCACCTGGCTGCACTTTTGGGGACGGGACAGCACAGATCACAATGTAAAGACACTTTTGTATTAAAATGTTACAAAGTTGACATGTTGAGAGCCAAAGCAACAAGCAAACGCTGAAAAGGAAAGGCTCCTGCGCTAGACATAAACACGTAGCTTCGTGCATGAAGGACATGATCGTCATGTTTAAAGAGGGTATTTGTCGCGCTCCCTCTCGCTTACGGCCATACCACTCTGAACACGCCCGATCTCGTCCGATCTCGAAGCCAAGCAGGGTCGGGCCTGGTTAGTACTTGGATGGGAGACCGCCTGGGAATACCAGGTGCTGTAAGCTTTTTGGCATCTCTTTGCAATCAGCAGAGGACGCTGCTGCTCCTGCTTCAACAACCTGTTACTCTGCACCTGGCTGCACTTTTGGGGACGGACAGCACAGATCACAATGTAAAGACACTTTTGTATTAAAATGTTACAAAGTTGACATGTTGAGAGCCAAAGCAACAAGCAAACGCTGAAAAGGAAAGGCTCCTGCGCTAGACATAAACACGTAGCTTCGTGCATGAAGGACATGATCGTCATGTTTAAAGAGGGTATTTGTCGCGCTCCCTCTCGCTTACGGCCATACCACTCTGAACACGCCCGATCTCGGAAGCCAAGCAGGGTCGGGCCTGGTTAGTACTTGGATGGGAGACCGCCTGGGAATACCAGGTGCTGTAAGCTTTTTGGCATCTCTTTGCAATCAGCAGAGGACGCTGCTGCTCCTGCTTCAACAACCTGTTACTCTGCACCTGGCTGCACTTTTGGGGACGGGACAGCACAGATCACAATGTAAAGACACTTTTGTATTAAAATGTTACAAAGTTGACATGTTGAGAGCCAAAGCAACAAGCAAACGCTGAAAAGGAAAGGCTCCTGCGCTAGACATAAACACGTAGCTTCGTGCATGAAGGACATGATCGTCATGTTTAAAGAGGGTATTTGTCGCGCTCCCTCTCGCTTACGGCCATACCACTCTGAACACGCCCGATCTCGTCCGATCTCGAAGCCAAGCAGGGTCGGGCCTGGTTAGTACTTGGATGGGAGACCGCCTGGGAATACCAGGTGCTGTAAGCTTTTTGGCATCTCTTTGCAATCAGCAGAGGACGCTGCTGCTCCTGCTTCAACAACCTGTTACTCTGCACCTGGCTGCACTTTTGGGGACGGGACAGCACAGATCACAATGTAAAGACACTTTTGTATTAAAATGTTACAAAGTTGACATGTTGAGAGCCAAAGCAACAAGCAAACGCTGAAAAGGAAAGGCTCCTGCGCTAGACATAAACACGTAGCTTCGTGCATGAAGGACATGATCGTCATGTTTAAAGAGGGTATTTGTCGCGCTCCCTCTCGCTTACGGCCATACCACTCTGAACACGCCCGATCTCGTCCGATCTCGGAAGCCAAGCAGGGTCGGGCCTGGTTAGTACTTGGATGGGAGACCGCCTGGGAATACCAGGTGCTGTAAGCTTTTTGGCATCTCTTTGCAATCAGCAGAGGACGCTGCTGCTCCTGCTTCAACAACCTGTTACTCTGCACCTGGCTGCACTTTTGGGGACGGGACAGCACAGATCACAATGTAAAGACACTTTTGTATTAAAATGTTACAAAGTTGACATGTTGAGAGCCAAAGCAACAAGCAAACGCTGAAAAGGAAAGGCTCCTGCGCTAGACATAAACACGTAGCTTCGTGCATGAAGGACATGATCGTCATGTTTAAAGAGGGTATTTGTCGCGCTCCCTCTCGCTTACGGCCATACCACTCTGAACACGCCCGATCTCGTCCGATCTCG
>NC_079367.1:1328312-1340812 GCF_021018895.1 Seriola aureovittata | reverse complement strand
AATCTACATGTTACATTTCAAACATTCTATGGGATAGAAGTTTGGGATTAAACTATTACATAGGAACATCTCATGAGTTAGAGAATAGTTAGATATTTAATTTTACATTCATCCTTTGATCTGTGTCTGTGAGGAGTGTCCTGCTGGTCACTACCCAGGATTGGAATGTGGGTTGTAGTTTATGACTCTTATCTAGAGAGGGACAGAGGAAGAGAGGTTGGTGTGTGTGTGTGTGTGTGTGCGTGTGTGTGTGTGTGCTCATGCATGGCACAGACAGGCCAGGATTCACACCTTAGTGTTAATCAGTCCTTTTTGTTGTTACTTGTCCTATACAAGAAACAACCAAATGTCACTTCTCCAGTTATCTGGTGTCCATTGGTTGATCCTCTGGAGCTGACCCTTTGATCTTTGGTCTGGTTCTGTGTCGTTCGGCCATGCTAACAGCATGGTCTGTTTGTGAAGGAGGGGTCTTTGGTCTCTGTTCCCTATCAATCTGATAGTTTGATGGTGGAAAGAGTCGCAAAGTGTCAGTTAGGGGTCCGTAACTCTGCATGTCCTTATAATGAACTTCCTTAATGGCTTTTGACTGATGCCAGGCCACGTATGTACGCTACATATCCCCCACTCGGTCCAATGGTCGCTGTCCAGGGACCGTTGGACCGCCGAATCGAGGACATCGGTGGCATCAGGAACATGGCACATAACAACTGCTATCATGGTCAGAGTTGATGTCTTTTTTTTTTCAAAAAATGGGAACATAATAAAAACAATAACTAAATAAATGTACATGGTGTTATACAGTAGATGTATATACCTGAGAAGGGATAAACAGGGAACCTCTAAAGGTTACTATGTTGCTAAACTAATTGGACCTAGTTTCTCAGGGGTTAACTAGTCATACAGTGTTATCTAACATTTATCACATTATTTACACCAACTCAGTCTGTTGTGGTACTGACTAAGGTGTCTTGCACTGGGAAAGAGGGAAAAATATGTTTAGGTAAACATGTCAAATTGTGGGACCAGTATCCCAAAGCATAGCAGGCAATAGCACGGTTACCAGTTGTGTGTGAGCATAGAAAACCTATAGTATTGATAGCGGCATAGCAGTGTGTCCACTGCACCTGTGGTCTTGAGCAGGATCTTATAAGTGTATTTGCAGCCTGGTGAATCACCCCCACTTGTACACATTTTACGCAGTCGACAAATACCATACGTTTAAATGGCAGAGAGGATTGTGAAAGGTGGATTTGACTGAAGACACAACACCAGCTCTTTTCAACACAACCAATACTAAAGATTAACTGTTTATACTCGCACCTGGCACCTTAGGATGTTTCAAGTGTGCACTGTGTGAGGTTGAGACATTTGGGAGTTAGCTTTTCCTGAGTTTTGCTAATCTTGTTGTGGTGCACAACAGAAAGTTCATCTGAGAACATGTGAGGTCTTGAGCAGTGGGGACAGGACTTACAGGTAAGTCTTCCTGTGCTTGAACTGGCTTTTTCAGCTGTTTGAGTGAGAGCGTGATACAGCCATGTGTCCCCCACTTGGAGTTTGTCATGGGAAGCTTTTTGGTCATAATAGGCCCTGGGATTTCTTATGCTTTTTTCCAGGTGTTTCTGGGCGAGAGCAGAAATGGCCTTGGTTCTTCTGTGTCTTGCACATGGTGATTTGTGCGTCTGAATTGGCATCACCCCCCTGTGGTTTTGAGTCACCACGAGCATAGGAGAAGTGAGCGACTCAGAAGCATGGACCCCATGGCAGGAACCAAAGAAAGTGGGCGTGGCAGCAACGGTAGTTGAGCCATTAAGACATATAGAAGGCGCAGCAGCTGTCTGAGGTTGAGTGACAGCGCAGAAATCAGGGGTGGGAGGGTGGGAACAAAAGTAGGGGTCAGGTGGAGACCCCAGGGTGGATGTCCTAGATGTACCCTCCAAAGCGCCATGTTTGGTCGAAACGTCAGTCGGTTGGTCAGATGGGACATGTTGAGTCAGTGTTTTGGTCTCTTTGACCTCAAGAGCACAGCACCGAGCTGTAGTGTTTAGGGGAAAAGAGACAGGAAGAGGCTGGGAGACTTGTGCCCAGATTTTCAAGCGTTTCAAGTCAATCAAAGGTTTAAGTCGGTTTAGGAGGTCTTTGCCAATGAGGAAAGGAATGGCATCAAGAGGAGACACGTATACTGGATGGACGAGGCTCATTGGTCCAATAGTCAGTTGTATCATTGACATTGCTGTCAGTGTTGCACTGGTGGGGGCATACGGTTGCACCTCCAGGGAACAAGTTTGAAGTTTCAACTCCTTGTTTGACATTCGTGTTATCATTTGCAGCTTACTGAACAGTGCTGATGACATCAGAGTGACATCTGCTGCTGTGTCAAGGAGTGCATCATGTACAATTGCGTCTTCAAGTGTTATAGACAGGTGTGTTTTTCGCATAACACCTTTCTCACTAAGGGGGCCTAAGAATTGTTGGACAGGTGGTTCAAGTTGGACAGCTGACACGTCCCTTTTAAAGGACTTGTCTTCTAAGTCCAGTTTTGCCACCGAGACTGCGTTGGGAGGGATTGAGTTTTCACCCCCCTGTTCTGATTTATTTCGGACTTCTGAGTTCTGGCTCTGGAGCAGAGCAGACTCTGGTCCACTGGGGCCATGGTAAAGTTCTTCAACCACCTCGATGGGCTGGTTTGAGAGACTGTGTTGAAATGTAGCCTTTGGTGCTACCAATGTGACTGGGAAGAGATCAGCTTTCTTGCTTTCTTCCTTAAGCCAGTCACTGAAAAGACGCTTGATAGTTTTTAGGTCTTCTTGGCTAAGACTAGATGTTTTAGTTTTAATTTCAGCTTTGTTGGTCTTCTGCTGAAAGGATCGTTTGCTTTTGCCTTTGTTCATGTTCTCATCAGATTGATGCTGATGGAGTTTGGTTTGGTTTTGCCTTTTCTGTCCCTTATACTCAAAAGCCTTACGGTTTTCCCATTGGTTAGGTGGGAACCTGCTTCGGTGGGGATTTGAGGCGCAAAAGTTTGACTTAAATCTTGAGTGTCTCTGACCTTTGTCAGACCAATGTGGTCTGGAAGACTTATGGTCCCCATAAGTTGGTTGGGGCAGAAAATGTTTCTGCTGCTTAGCAGGCCAGTAAGTTTTGGAAGGGCGTGCGCCTGAGCCATGCAGTGTAGCACCAGGAGCTCCTTCTAGCTCCCTGGGCAAAGATTTTGTGCTGAGGCTAAAAATGTTAGCAGGCTCTGCCTGTTTAGTGTGGGATTGCATTTGTTTTGCAAATCCAAGCGAGGCGAGTTCTCTTAGCCGTTGGCTGGTTGAGGTGCATGGGTTTGCCAAGACACCAAGATGACGACTGGTACCAGGATGGAGGTTTTGGACGAAGAGGGTTTTGAAGTTCAAGTCTTCCTCCATCCCTTGTTCGTTTCTAGAGCCAAAGTATGCCTGAAAAAGGCGATAGTAGTATTGCTGGGGAGGTTCTTGTCTTCCCTGCTTAACTGTTATAGCAGCGGTCAAGCCAGCTGGTGAAGTATGGTCAGAGAACTCCTGTTCTAATGCGTGGCGGAGCAGGTCATAGTTCATTCTGACATGGTTCGGTTGGCGCTCAATGAATCTGCTGACCTCATGACTAGATGTCACCTTGATCAGGTACATCCTGTCATCAGCAGTAGCATTTGGGAGCCTTCGCAAGTAAAAGTCGATGTCCTTCAAGTAGGTGGTGATGTCATGAGAACAATCAGGACTGGGTTCAAAGTGTGATATATTGCGAGCAATCTTATCTAGTTCTCGATCTGAAGGACCCTGTGACGTGTGGGTGCCTGAAGATAGATAAGAACTCGAAGGAGGAATCACTCTAGTCAAATCCAGAGGAGTTCTGCTGGCCCCGAAGGGGTCCGGCTTAAAAGGCGAGAAGAGGTGAGGAGACACGCCTCCTTGAACTCCCCTATTAGGTGGCTCGTCTTTTCTTTCCTCTGGGAAAGTTTCAGTCAGGTATGGTTGTCGGGTTTGGTCCATCTTAAGAGAATATTGCAGTTCTCTTCTAACGGCTACCAGTTCCCTTTCTTTAATTTCTTGCTGATGGTAGGCCTGTGAGAGTTTGTCTCTAGCCTCAGTTAACTGTTCTTGCATCTTTTGGGTCTGCTTTTGTTGAGCATCAAGATGCAAGTCATAGGCTCTGTTCTGAGCTTTTAGCTCATTGATATGCGTTTCAGTCTGTGTTAAAAACTGTTATGATTGTTCAAGCTGTTGTTGAAGGAGTTGGTTTTCTCCTATTAGTTGTGAATTTTGTTGGGTGCAGGACTTCAGCTTATTTCCTGCCCATTCTAACCGATGGTGTGCATGTCTGAGCTGTGCAGTTAACACAACAGCCAGGCTACCTAACCTTTTGGTCAGTGCCATGTCTTTTGGTAGCTTAGTCAGGGACTCGTCTACGAGTGCTGACATTATTTGTTCAAGGTCCAAAGGGTTAGTGCTTTGGATTCTAGTTGCATAGTCAGGTAGCAACTCTTCAGTCATATCCACCAATGCAATCTCCAAGTTTCCAAAGGAGTCATCATAGCGTGAAGCTTTCAATGCAGCTGAAGCTGCCATGTCTGATTTGAGAGGGGTAGACATATAGGTGGTTTGGTTACTGACTTTAATTTATAATGTCAAAGTTCGAAAGAGAGAAAGAAAACAGTGAACAAGCAGGTTAATTTTAAAAGCAGTAGTTAGTAGGTTCTAGATAACCTTCAAGTTGTTCTGTAAACAACTACATAGGGCCTGTGTATGTTTTACTGTTAGTTCTCACAAATGTTAGGGTCCACACGGGTTATGGGCGACCCAATCTAAATTGTTCTTGTTTAGTGATGTATTAAGCTATAATAGTAGCCACCAGAGGGAGCTAGTCCTGTAGTTGCCTTGCTTTACAATCAACAAACCCCAGCAGTGAGTAACTCTAAGGTGGTTAGTCCTCCAAGGGATAGAACTCAAAGTTGAACAGATAAAGACCCACGTTACTGTGCCAAAATTGGAACCCCTTGTGTGGGTGGAACTCAAAATTGACCAGGTCCAGGTACAGTAACTGTCAAATTGGAACCTCCAATTGAAGGGATCACCTTATAGTGTCAGAGCTGAGAGCGGAGCAGATTGAGGTGCATAGGCGACAGGAAAAGTTACTCTGGAGGAGAGAATCAATCACCAAAAGAAAGCCACTCTTAAAACTATAGTCTCAGTTGTGCCACTTTAATGCCTTATCACACAGTAAGCATTCCTCAGCAGTGAGTAACTCTAAGGTAGTTGGACCTCAAAGGGATAGAACTCAAAATTGGATGGTTAAAGACCCACGTTACTGTCAAAAGTGGAACCCCCTCCTAAGATGTCACTGGTGAGCAGTGATCACCTTATGGGTAGAACTCAAAATTGAACAGATCCAGGTGCAATAACTTCCAAAATTGGAGCATCCAATTGATAAGCCCACCCTATAGTAATCAAAGCTGGAAGCATTGCAGACTGAATAGCATCGGCAAAAGGGCAGTCACACTGAATAGAGAATCAAAAAGACTCAGATATTGGCAAGTTTTACAGTAAACTTAAAATCAGTCTGTGATGTTCACTGATGTAGCTTACTAGAATGCGGGAAAATGCCTTTAAGAGGGGAGAACAACAATTTAATATGAAGTGATATAATATTGTGAAGACACATAAGAGTACATGTGAAATCTCAAATTCAAATAGTGTTGACACTTGATAAGAATTTGGTAATGTAATCTAAATCTGGAGTTAGTATAGGGATTTATACTATAAGAAGAAAAGCTATATTGAAACTATTTGTCTAAAATAGTTTTCCTTAATGCTGTTATTAGTGTGTTAGCTTACTAGATTCCTAGAACCACAAGCAGTTTTAAAACGATTAGGCTTCAATTGAATCAAAACCTTAAGTTTAACAACTACAAGTGTGTTAGATTAATCACTTCAAATGTAGAATTAAGAATCTGGGTTAATTCAATAGTGTGAGTAACTAGCAGCAAGATTTTGACGTAGCAACTTATGAATTAATAAAGTTAGCAGGATTAGATTTCAATCTGTTGCATGCACACATTCATTGTTTGAATAATTAAATCCTCAAACTCAGTTAACCAAATCGGCCACCAGGTGACGCCAGATTTTTATCAGCTTGTTTTACAAGGAGAGGGGGTGAGGTGACGTCAGTATTGACGACTTTAGTACCGCCCACTGATAGACCTGCGTTAGTCAGGTGGGAAAAGATTCATTTCACTCAGAGAGCAGACAGAGAAACTTCTTTGCTAAGTTTCAAATAACAAGCAGCGAGGCGCGGCGGCCTCCAGCGCTTAGCGAGTGGGTATTATGTTGAATAAATTTGTAACATCACTGCAAGTCCGGTCTGGGACGTTCAGTAAAGCACAAGCACTTTCATGCACAATTTCAACCGCAAAGGTGTTCACCAGGTTCGGTTACGTTCAGTAACCACAACGTTTTAACAAAAGTCCTCTCTGGAACTTCGAGCAAGCAAGCACTTTATTCCTTAACACATTTTATACAAAAGGGTGTTCACATAGCCAGAATTACTTCAAGTAACCGCTGTTTGCAACACAAATCATCTGGGACTTACAGCAATCAAACACAATTATATTGCGCTACTACTCAGACCACAGGGTATTCACACAGTAACAAAGTTACGTTCAAAAACAGCTATTTTTCAACACAGATATTTTCAACACGGGTCCGCTTAAGGACTCCGAACAAGTAGTTCAAATACTTTATTCTCTCCCAGTCCACAACACGGGTATTTTCACCCTTTTCGGGACACAAACGCTGTGAGTCTGATCACACGGGGGAGATAACCTCTTTACTGTAACGGCAGCGCCAGCTACAGCTGCTAGCGGGTCAGGTAGCTAATCTGACTGTTAGCACGGAGGGTCTGAGACGGTCTAAATTCACCGGAACACGCGGATAAATTTAGCCACACTCAGGGCGGGTTAACGACTATTGGGACACGCAATAGCCGGTACCGACCAACAGGCCTTTCTATGAGCGTTTCATTACGCTGTTGCATGCAATTTCTGACAAATAGCTTAAAGCTACGGGCTGTAGCCTCAACACTTTGATCAGTGTTTCTGGCGGAGTTGCTTAGAGCTACACTACAGCCACCACTGGTCTGGGCGTTACTGTCGGCGCAGTAACCCGCTTCAACAATATTTATAATCAACAATATTCATAATCAACAATATTCATAATCAGCGTGCGTCCACGTAATTATAAACACAACTTCACAATCTTAAAGCTAAGCTTGAATCGTGAAGGTACAGACAAGGTTACAGGTTTAACCATTAAGTGCTCACACACAACAAGCAACAGGCAGCCAAGCCAATATGCAGCTGAATCAAATATTCTTTTGTAGTAGAGACGGTGATATTAAAAATCGCCTCACACGGTCACCATTAAATATGTAGCGTTAACGCTATATTTAATGATTTACTCTCGTTGAAATGGGGCACCAGTCCTCTAGGAGGACAACAATGAATTACTTCATTGCCAAATTTATCAATCTCATATCGGAAGCCATGACTTCTCGATTCAATGGATCTCCAGTCTCTACGTCAAAAGAATACGACAGGACAACAACTGGGTGTAAATAAATGAGTTTATTTAACTAAACTACTATGTACAGAGTAAATGCAAGGTGTAATAATCATAAAGATGAAAATAATATAATGAATGAGCAGTGTGATGAGTTGGCAATGGTGGGAGAGAATATGTTATGGCTATACACTATGACTATACAGCTAATGATGCTACATCTAAGAATTAGGTTTGATGATTAAATATTGCTATATTTCGACATCAACCCAGTCATGAGCAGAGTGTTAAGACCGGCCTACTGTGAGTTGCGCTGTAGCTGAAGACCCTCGGCTGGAACCCAGGCGGCTGTGGTTGCCGTGGTAACCCTGGAGACGCGGGTCTAGGTGGATTCTCCTGGAGGCCGTGTCCCGTTATCACGATGACGGATTCTGCCGGTGTCTCAGCGGTTCAGCTCTGGTGGAGTTTGCTCGGCTTCTCTGCAGGAGGTCGTGCAGATGTGTCTCTGCTGGCGTCTCTTGCGGGTTGATGCGAAATAAACTCTAATGCTCTTCACTTTGGTTGGGTAACTTAGAGGAGACTGGCGTTGACCAGATGACTCTAAAGTTGTCAAAATCTTCAAAAAAAGGGAAACTTGATGATGATTAAAAGTTACGAAATTACTCTGAGGCACTTCTGTTGCTTTGGTTCAGTTGGTCTTGACTTGGCTTATAAAAATAAAAGATCGCGCATGTAGACAAAAATCATGTTACTTGTAGCTTGTGGCAAAGAAAAATAAAAGAGCGCGAAAAGTGCAAAATGACTAAGAGCCATGAGTTTGTGGCGAGCAGCTTAGAGCTAAGAGTTTACATGGCTACAGAGCCGGGCTTTGAGCCGGGACTCTGAGCTTTGAGCAAAGTTCTCAGCTTCTAGTTTCTGCATCGTTTCTCGCTTCTCGCATCTTCTTGTCGTCCTGATTTAGGCTTAGGCCTAGTTTTGGCTTCTGAACAGGCTTAGAAAAAGGGGCCTTTTTGGCTTCTTGGCTTAGAAAAATAGGGTTTTTGGCCATGTGTGAATGGTTCACGACTGTTTTATCCCCTGGGGGCTGGCGCATGTTTCATGGGCGTCACCCATCTTCTCCTGTGTTTCCACTTGGAGAAGAGAGTAATTTTCCACTGAACTTTTAGAATAATTTAAATCTAGAGTTTACTTATAAACTCACACATCCTTCTTCCACCATGACCACAAAACATTAACTGGAATAACATAAAACTACTTGTACTAATAATAGCAGAGAGGAGTAATAGGAGTGTTGATTTCATATTACATCCTTCAAACCTGGAATTAATTATGATACAAGTGGTTAATTGATCAAACAACAATATAAACATTTCCCAAAGCTAATAATCTATACATATGGATTACACAGCAGTTCTTCGACTGTAACAATAATAATATGCACATTCTGGATGTCATGTAGTGTGTTACCTTGTGTGAAGGGTGCTGACAGTATGGTCACATGAAGGACTTTGTCTTAAAATCTACATGTTACATTTCAAACATTCTATGGGATAGAAGTTTGGGATTAAACTATTACATAGGAACATCTCATGAGTTAGAGAATAGTTAGATATTTAATTTTACATTCATCCTTTGATCTGTGTCTGTGAGGAGTGTCCTGCTGGTCACTACCCAGGATTGGAATGTGGGTTGTAGTTTATGACTCTTATCTAGAGAGGGACAGAGGAAGAGAGGTTGGTGTGTGTGTGTGTGTGTGTGTGTGTGTGTGTGTGTGTGCTCATGCATGGCACAGACAGGCCAGGATTCACACCTTAGTGTTAATCAGTCCTTTTTGTTGTTACTTGTCCTATACAAGAAACAACCAAATGTCACTTCTCCAGTTATCTGGTGTCCATTGGTTGATCCTCTGGAGCTGACCCTTTGATCTTTGGTCTGGTTCTGTGTCGTTCGGCCATGCTAACAGCATGGTCTGTTTGTGAAGGAGGGGTCTTTGGTCTCTGTTCCCTATCAATCTGATAGTTTGATGGTGGAAAGAGTCGCAAAGTGTCAGTTAGGGGTCCGTAACTCTGCATGTCCTTATAATGAACTTCCTTAATGGCTTGTGACTGATGCCAGGCCAGTATGTACGCTACACCACTCTGAACACGCCCGATCTCGTCCGATCTCGGAAGCCAAGCAGGGTCGGGCCTGGTTAGTACTTGGATGGGAGACCGCCTGGGAATACCAGGTGCTGTAAGCTTTTTGGCATCTCTTTGCAATCAGCAGAGGACGCTGCTGCTCCTGCTTCAACAACCTGTTACTCTGCACCTGGCTGCACTTTTGGGGACGGGACAGCACAGATCACAATGTAAAGACACTTTTGTATTAAAATGTTACAAAGTTGACATGTTGAGAGCCAAAGCAACAAGCAAACGCTGAAAAGGAAAGGCTCCTGCGCTAGACATAAACACGTAGCTTCGTGCATGAAGGACATGATCGTCATGTTTAAAGAGGGTATTTGTCGCGCTCCCTCTCGCTTACGGCCATACCACTCTGAACACGCCCGATCTCGTCAGATCTCGGAAGCCAAGCAGGGTCGGGCCTGGTTAGTACTTGGATGGGAGACCGCCTGGGAATACCAGGTGCTGTAAGCTTTTTGGCATCTCTTTGCAATCAGCAGAGGACGCTGCTGCTCCTGCTTCAACAACCTGTTACTCTGCACCTGGCTGCACTTTTGGGGACGGGACAGCACAGATCACAATGTAAAGACACTTTTGTATTAAAATGTTACAAAGTTGACATGTTGAGAGCCAAAGCAACAAGCAAACGCTGAAAAGGAAAGGCTCCTGCGCTAGACATAAACACGTAGCTTCGTGCATGAAGGACATGATCGTCATGTTTAAAGAGGGTATTTGTCGCGCTCCCTCTCGCTTACGGACCCATACCACTCTGAACACGCCCGATCTCGTCCGATCTCGGAAGCCAAGCAGGGTCGGGCCTGGTTAGTACTTGGATGGGAGACCGCCTGGGAATACCAGGTGCTGTAAGCTTTTTGGCATCTCTTTGCAATCAGCAGAGGACGCTGCTGCTCCTGCTTCAACAACCTGTTACTCTGCACCTGGCTGCACTTTTGGGGACGGGACAGCACAGATCACAATGTAAAGACACTTTTGTATTAAAATGTTACAAAGTTGACATGTTGAGAGCCAAAGCAACAAGCAAACGCTGAAAAGGAAAGGCTCCTGCGCTAGACATAAACACGTAGCTTAGCTTCGTGCATGAAGGACATGATCGTCATGTTTAAAGAGGGTATTTGTCGCGCTCCCTCTCGCTTACGGCCATACCACTCTGAACACGCCCGATCTCGTCCGATCTCGGAAGCCAAGCAGGGTCGGGCCTGGTTAGTACTTGGATGGGAGACCGCCTGGGAATACCAGGTGCTGTAAGCTTTTTGGCATCTCTTTGCAATCAGCAGAGGACGCTGCTGCTCCTGCTTCAACAACCTGTTACTCTGCACCTGGCTGCACTTTTGGGGACGGGACAGCACAGATCACAATGTAAAGACACTTTTGTATTAAAATGTTACAAAGTTGACATGTTGAGAGCCAAAGCAACAAGCAAACGCTGAAAAGGAAAGGTCTGCGCTAGACATAACACGTAGCTTCGTGCATGAAGGACATGATCGTCATGTTTAAAGAGGGTATTTGTCGCGCTCCCTCTCGCTTACGGCCATACCACTCTGAACACGCCCGATCTCGTCCGATCTCGGAAGCCAAGCAGGGTCGGGCCTGGTTAGTACTTGGATGGGAGACCGCCTGGGAATACCAGGTGCTGTAAGCTTTTTGGCATCTCTTTGCAATCAGCAGAGGACGCTGCTGCTCCTGCTTCAACAACCTGTTACTCTGCACCTGGCTGCACTTTTGGGGACGGGACAGCACAGATCACAATGTAAAGACCTTTTGTATTAAAATGTTACAAAGTTGACATGTTGAGAGCCAAAGCAACAAGCAAACGCTGAAAAGAAAGGCTCTGCGCTAGACATGAACACGTAGCTTCGTGCATGAAGGAATGATCGTCATGTTTAAAGAGGGTATTTGTCGCGCTCCCTCTCGCTTACGGCCATACCACTCTGAACACGCCCGATCTCGTCGATCTCGGAAGCCAAGCAGGGTCGGGCCTGGTTAGTACTTGGATGGGAGACCGCCTGGGAATACCAGGTGCTGTAAGCTTTTTGGCATCTCTTTGCAATCAGCAGAGGACGCTGCTGCTCCTGCTTCAACAACCTGTTACTCTGCACCTGGCTGCACTTTTGGGGACGGGACAGCACAGATCACAATGTAAAGACACTTTTGTATTAAAATGTTACAAAGTTGACATGTTGAGAGCCAAAGCAACAAGCAAACGCTGAAAAGGAAAGGCTCCTGCGCTAGACATAAAACAGTAGCTTCGTGCATGAAGGACATGTCGTCATGTTTAAAGAGGGTATTTGTCGCCCTCCCTCTCGCTTACGGCCATACCACTCTGAACACGCCGATCTCGTCCGATCTCGGAAGCCAAGCAGGGTGGCCTGGTTAGTACTTGGATGGGAGACCGCCTGGGATTACCAGGTGCTGTAAGCTTTTTGGCATTCTCTTTGCAATCAGCAGAGGACGCTGCTGCTCCTGCTTCACAAACTGTTACTCTGCACCTGGCTGCACTTTTGGGGACAGCACAGATCACATTGTAAAGACACTTTTGTATTAAAATGTTACAAAGTTGACATGTTGAGAGCCAAAGCAACAAGCAAACGCTGAAAAGGAAAGGCTCCTGCGCTAGACATAAACACGTTAGCTTCGTGCATGAAGGACATGATCGTCATGTTTAAAGAGGGTATTTGTCGCGCTCCCTCTCGCTTACGGCCATACCACTCTGAACGCGCCCGATCTCGGAAGCCAAGCAGGGTCAGGCCTG
>NC_079367.1:1290205-1327812 GCF_021018895.1 Seriola aureovittata | reverse complement strand
GACAGGTTCAGTTCACCCACCCTAACCCCCCCGTGGGTGTATGAGTATTAACCCTAACCCTAACCCTAACCCTAACCCTAACCCTAACCCTAACCCTAACCCTAACCCTAACCCTAACCCTAACCCTAACCCTAACCCTAACCCCACCCAATCTATATTTGTATGTTTGAGTATGTATGAATAGAAAGAGTGATTAGACTTCAATTGGATGATAAAGAGTTAAATTTAT
Organism: Seriola aureovittata; assembly: GCF_021018895.1. Taxonomy (NCBI): domain Eukaryota; kingdom Metazoa; phylum Chordata; class Actinopteri; order Carangiformes; family Carangidae; genus Seriola; species Seriola aureovittata. The sequence goes on along the minus strand of NC_079367.1, from coordinate 1,327,583 downwards.
GGGAGTATATGGGATTAAAAAATTAGGACAAAGACAAATGGTAAAATTTATTTAATACAATTTGGCACAGAAGGGGTTAAAAACGGCTGTATTCAGGAAGAAACACACAAAAAAACATTTTTTTACACGGATTAATAAATATAAATACATTACATCACATACAAATACTTACCTTACCTGTTAAAAATGAGAAAATTACATAAATATAAATACATTACATCACATACAATTACTTACCTGATTTACCTACTAAAAAATTACATAAATATAAATACATTACACATTATACACAATTACTTACCTTATTCACCTGTCAAAAATACATAAATATAAATACATTACATCATATACAATAACTTACCTCACTTACCTGATCAAATACATTACTTACCTTTTAAAACACAAAACTTACCTGTGAAAATACAAAACAAAAAAGACGATTAGGAAAATACAAAAGACGATTGGTAAAACATAAAAAGAAAAAAGACGAACGTGAATTATTTGGGAAGCCTATAAAAGGCGAACGGCTGACTCCAGCTCATTTCTTCTCAGACCACGGAGGAGGAGAACAGACCTAGGGAGCTCTACATAGCCATTCTAGCTAGCTAGCCTTTTAGTTTTCTGTGTGCTTGGCCTGATGAAGAGCCTTTTTGGCTCGAAACGTTGCCGCTGATAGCACACCTTCCTTAGTTCATTGTTTTATTTCATTTTATTTCTTTTAATTAGATAAATACATAGATTAAAAACATTATTATTCATATATAGTTCATTTATATTTATAAAAATTAAAAAATAAATAGGACTTACACACAAATAACATTAAAGACAACAACATGGAGGACGGGTGGCACGAGGTGCGTTATGGCAGACGCCGCCAACGCACCCGTGCTCCTCCTGGGGACTGGGGCTATGGGCGGGCAGGGTGGAAGGAGAGTGCACCCCCCTTCCCCCGTAGGAGAAGGGATCAGTTCCCCTATCCCAACCCCAACCCTAACCCTAACCCTAACCCAAAACACCCAACATCTACCGTTAAGAGCCTTTAATGTAAAAATCACTGGGTTGAGCTTTAAATGGCGTCAAAACCCAAGGGATGACTCCCAGAGAAATTACCATATAGAAAACTGAAGCACAACCTTCTAGCATCTTCCCCAGGCTAGTTCTGTTCAAGGACCACATAGGGGCCCCAATCCATTTGGAGGGCCACATTTTGCCCCTGTGGCCCACCTGGTTCCCCTATGGGCCATCTGAGGCCTTTGGGATCCCTGGTAATCAACTCAGAATTCCTTAATGTGACTCTTATGTTTGGGACTACTGAGGACAACCTGGGTCCCTTGGGGCCCCTGGGGGACATCTTCGGTTCCACAGGGACCAGCTCAGGCTCTTGGGAACCATGACAGTCTAATCATGTTTCCTTTACATTATTCAAAAATTTTGTGTCCTCAATGACCCATCTGGGACCCCCAGGGGCCACATTTACAATTGATAGAGAACTCACAAAGCTATCAAATGCATTTAGCAGTGAGGCCCCTTCAAGTCCTTGGTTAGGATTGTTAGGGTCTAATGGTGTCTATCTGGGTGCCTACTGAGAATATGGATCACTAGGTTCTATTTTAGCGCCACCTGGATGATGAAAAAGCAACAACACTTCTATTTCTTAAAACCCAATCCTGGGTCTGCCATGTTGGGCTATACAGATTTCCTGGAATGTTGGACGCAATACACACACATGGATGTCAGAGACTCCGAAACAAATGTTGGAATTCGATTTTAACTTCTCCGTATAAGCGTTACAAAAAACCCAACTTCTAAGTACAAACACCTAACCCTAACCCTAACCCTAACCCTAACCCTGACGCTTAACAGAGCGTTACAACAGTATCGCATTCTCAGGTGCAGCTGATAACTTTATTACATGTAAACATGAAATCCATCATATTCTTCATGAATGCTACTCAAATAAACAGGAAAACCGATCCTGAAGTGTTCTGTATAGACAGGACAATGAGTGAAAAAAACTCAGTTCTCAGACACAGAGAACGCTTCTGACGAGGACTTAGAGCAGATCCTGACGCTTAACAGAGCGTTACAACAGTATCGCATTCTCAGGTGCAGCTGATAACTTTATGACATGTAAACATGAAATCCATCATATTCTTCATGAATGCTACTCAAATAAACAGGAAAACCGATCCTGAAGTGTTCTGTATAGACAGGACAATGAGTGAAAAAAACTCAGTTCTCAGACACAGAGAACGCTTCTGACGAGGACTTAGAGCAGATCCTGACGCTTAACAGAGCGTTACAACAGTATCGCATTCTCAGGTGCAGCTGATAACTTTATTACATGTAAACATGAAATCCATCATATTCTTCATGAATGCTACTCAAATAGACAGGAAAACTTATCCTGAAGTGTTCTGTATAGACAGGACAATGAGTGACAAAAACTCAGTTCTCAGACACAGAGAACGCTTCTGACGAGGACTTAGAGCAGATCCTGACGCTTAACAGAGCGTTACAACAGTATCGCATTCTCAGGTGCAGCTGATAACTTTATTACATGTAAACATGAAATCCATCATATTCCTCATGAATGCTACTCAAATAGACAGGAAAACTTATCCTGAAGAATTCTGTGTAGAGATCCCACTTAATGTGAACGCTCAGATTTTTGATACACTCAGACAGCTTTAACGAGGGAAAGAGCCGCTTTAGACGCTGGAAACGTGGAAACAGCGCTTTACAACAGTATCGCATTCTCAGGTGTAGCTGATAACTTTATGACATGTAAACATGAAATCCATCATATTCTTCATGAATGCTACTCAAATAGACAGGAAAACCTATCCTGAAGTGTTCTGTATAGACAGGACAATGAGTGACAAAAACTCAGTTCTCAGACACAGAGAACGCTTCTGACGAGGACTTAGAGCAGATCCTGACGCTTAACAGAGCGTTACAACAGTATCGCATTCTCAGGTGCAGCTGATAACTTTATTACATGTAAACATGAAATCCATCATATTCTTCATGAATGCTACTCAAATAGACCGGAAAAATTATCCTGAAGTGTTCTGTGTAGAAATCTCACTTAATGTGAACGCTCAGATTTTGGATACACACAGACAGCTTTAAGGAGGGAAAGAGCCGCTTTAGACGCTGGAAACGTGGAAACAGCGCTTTACAACAGTATCGCATTCTCAGGTGCAGCTGATAACTTTATTACATGTAAACATAAAATCCATCATATTCTTCATGAATGCTACTCAAATAGACAGGAAAACTTATTCTGAAGTGTTCTGTGTAGAAATCTCACTTAATGTGAACGCTCAGATTTTGGATACACACAGACAGCTTTAAGGAGGGAAAGAGCCGCTTTAGACGCTGGAAACGTGGAAACAGCGCTTTACAACAGTATCGCATTCTCAGGTGTAGCTGATAACTTTATGACATATGTAGCGTTAACGCTATATTTAATGATTTACTCTCGTTGAAATGGGGCACCAGTCCTCTAGGAGGACAACAATGAATTACTTCATTGCCAAATTTATCAATCTCATATCGGAAGTCATGACTTCTCGATTCAATGGATCTCCAGTCTCTACGTCAAAAGAATACGACAGGACAACAACTGGGTGTAAATAAATGAGTTTATTTAACTAAACTACTATGTACAGAGTAAATGCAAGGTGTAATAATCATAAAGATGAAAATAATATAATGAATGAGCAGTGTGATGAGTTGGCAATGGTGGGAGAGAATATGTTATGGCTATACACTATGACTATACAGCTAATGATGCTACATCTAAGAATTAGGTCTGATGATTAAATATTGCTATATTTTGACATCAACCCAGTCATGAGCAGAGTGTTAAGACCGGCCTACTGTGAGTTGCGCTGTAGCTGAAGACCCTCGGCTGGAACCCAGGTGGCTGTGGTTGCCGTGGTAACCCTGGAGACGCGGGGTCTAGGTGGATTCTCCTGGAGGCCGTGTCCCGTTACCACGATGACGGATTCTGCCGGTGTCTCAGCGGTTCAGCTCTGGTGGAGTTTGCCAGGAGACTTTCTGTCTCGGGCTTTCTTGATTTCTGCTCGGCTTCTCTGCAGGAGGTCGTGCAGATGTTATCTGCTGGCGTCTCTTGCGGGTTGATGCGAAATAAACTCTAATGCTCTTCACTTTGGTTGGGTAACTTAGAGGAGACTGGCGTTGACCAGATGACTCTAAAGTTGTCAAAATCTTCAAAAAGGGGAAACTTGATGATGATTAAAAGTTACGAAATTACTCTGAGGCACTTCTGTTGCTTTGGTTCAGTTGGTCTTGACTTGGCTTATAAAAATAAAAGATCGCGCATGTAGACAAAAATCATGTTACTTGTAGCTTGTGGCAAAGAAAAATAAAAGACGCGAAAAGTGCAAAATGACTAAGAGCCATGAGTTTGTGGCGAGCAGCTTAGAGCTAAGAGTTTCCATGGCTACAGAGCCGGGCTTTGAGCCGGGACTCTGAGCTTTGAGCAAAGTTCTCAGCTTCTAGTTTCTGCATCGTTTCTCGCTTCTCGCATCTTCTTGTCGTCCTGATTTAGGCTTAGGCCTGGTTTTGGCTTCTGAACAGGCTTAGAAAATAGGCTTAGAAAAAGGGGCTTTTTGGCCTCTTGGCTTAGAAAATTAGGGTTTTTGGCAATGTGTGAATGGTTCACGACTGTTTTATCCCCTGGGGGCTGGCGCATGTTTCATGGGCGTCACCCATCTTCTCCTGTGTTACCACTTGGAGAAGAGAGTAATTTTCCACTGAACTTTTAGAATAATTTAAATCTAGAGTTTACTTATAAACTCGCACATCCTTCTTCCACCATGACCACAAAACATTAAATGGAATAACATAAAACTACTTGCACTAATAGTAGCAGAGAGGAGTAATAGGAGTGTTGATTTCATATTACATCCTTCAAACCTGGAATTAATTATGATACAAGTGGTTAATTGATCAAACAACAATATAAACATTTCCCAAAGCTAATAATCTATACATATGGATTACACAGCAGTTCTTCGACTGTAACAATAATAATATGCACATTCTGGATGTCATGTAGTGTGTTACCTTGTGTGAAGGGTGCTGACAGTATGGTCACATGAAGGACCTTGTCTTAAAATCTACATGTTACATTTCAAACATTCTATGGGATAGAAGTTTGGGATTAAACTATTACATAGGAACATCTCATGAGTTAGAGAATAGTTAGATATTTAATTTTACATTCATCCTTTGATCTGTGTCTGTGAGGAGTGTCCTGCTGGTCACTACCCAGGATTGGAATGTGGGTTGTAGTTTATGACTCTTATCTAGAGAGGGACAGAGGAAGAGAGGTTGGTGTGTGTGTGTGTGTGTGTGTGTGTGTGTGTGTGTGTGTGTGTGTGTGTGTGTGTGTGTGTGTGTGTGTGTGTGTGTGTGTGTGTGTGTGTGTGTGTGTGTGTGTGTGTGTGTGTGTGTGTGTGTGTGTGTGTGTGTGTGTGTGTGTGTGTGTGTGTGTGTGTGTGTGTGTGTGTGTGTGTGTGTGTGTGTGTGTGTGTGTGTGTGTGTGTGTGTGTGTGTGTGTGTGTGTGTGTGTGTGTGTGTGTGTGTGTGTGTGTGTGTGTGTGTGTGTGTGTGTGTGTGTGTGTGTGTGTGTGTGTGTGTGTGTGTGTGTGTGTGTGTGTGTGTGTGTGTGTGTGTGTGTGTGTGTGTGTGTGTGTGTGTGTGTGTGTGTGTGTGTGTGTGTGTGTGTGTGTGTGTGTGTGTGTGTGTGTGTGTGTGTGTGTGTGTGTGTGTGTGTGTGTGTGTGTGTGTGTGTGTGTGTGTGTGTGTGTGTGTGTGTGTGTGTGTGTGTGTGTGTGTGTGTGTGTGTGTGTGTGTGTGTGTGTGTGTGTGTGTGTGTGTGTGTGTGTGTGTGTGTGTGTGTGTGTGTGTGTGTGTGTGTGTGTGTGTGTGTGTGTGTGTGTGTGTGTGTGTGTGTGTGTGTGTGTGTGTGTGTGTGTGTGTGTGTGTGTGTGTGTGTGTGTGTGTGTGTGTGTGTGTGTGTGTGTGTGTGTGTGTGTGTGTGTGTGTGTGTGTGTGTGTGTGTGTGTGTGTGTGTGTGTGTGTGTGTGTGTGTGTGTGTGTGTGTGTGTGTGTGTGTGTGTGTGTGTGTGTGTGTGTGTGTGTGTGTGTGTGTGTGTGTGTGTGTGTGTGTGTGTGTGTGTGTGTGTGTGTGTGTGTGTGTGTGTGTGTGTGTGTGTGTGTGTGTGTGTGTGTGTGTGTGTGTGTGTGTGTGTGTGTGTGTGTGTGTGTGTGTGTGTGTGTGTGTGTGTGTGTGTGTGTGTGTGTGTGTGTGTGTGTGTGTGTGTGTGTGTGTGTGTGTGTGTGTGTGTGTGTGTGTGTGTGTGTGTGTGTGTGTGTGTGTGTGTGTGTGTGTGTGTGTGTGTGTGTGTGTGTGTGTGTGTGTGTGTGTGTGTGTGTGTGTGTGTGTGTGTGTGTGTGTGTGTGTGTGTGTGTGTGTGTGTGTGTGTGTGTGTGTGTGTGTGTGTGTGTGTGTGTGTGTGTGTGTGTGTGTGTGTGTGTGTGTGTGTGTGTGTGTGTGTGTGTGTGTGTGTGTGTGTGTGTGTGTGTGTGTGTGTGTGTGTGTGTGTGTGTGTGTGTGTGTGTGTGTGTGTGTGTGTGTGTGTGTGTGTGTGTGTGTGTGTGTGTGTGTGTGTGTGTGTGTGTGTGTGTGTGTGTGTGTGTGTGTGTGTGTGTGTGTGTGTGTGTGTGTGTGTGTGTGTGTGTGTGTGTGTGTGTGTGTGTGTGTGTGTGTGTGTGTGTGTGTGTGTGTGTGTGTGTGTGTGTGTGTGTGTGTGTGTGTGTGTGTGTGTGTGTGTGTGTGTGTGTGTGTGTGTGTGTGTGTGTGTGTGTGTGTGTGTGTGTGTGTGTGTGTGTGTGTGTGTGTGTGTGTGTGTGTGTGTGTGTGTGTGTGTCATGTAAACATGAAATCCATCATATTCTTCATGAATGCTACTCAAATAGACAGGAAAACCTATCCTGAAGTGTTCTGTATAGACAGGACAATGAGTGACAAAAACTCAGTTCTCAGACACAGAGAACGCTTCTGACGAGGACTTAGAGCAGATCCTGACGCTTAACAGAGCGTTACAACAGTATCGCATTCTCAGGTGCAGCTGATAACTTTATGACATGTAAACATGAAATCCATCATATTCTTCATGAATGCTACTCAAATAGACAGGAAAACCTATCCTGAAGTGTTCTGTATAGACAGGACAATGAGTGACAAAAACTCAGTTCTCAGACACAGAGAACGCTTCTGACGAGGACTTAGAGCAGATCCTGACGCTTAACAGAGCGTTACAACAGTATCGCATTCTCAGGTGCAGCTGATAACTTTATTACATGTAAACATAAAATCCATCATATTCTTCATGAATGCTACTCAAATAGACAGGAAAACTTATCCTGAAGTGTTCTGTATAGACAGGACAATGAGTGACAAAAACTCAGTTCTCAGACACAGAGAACGCTTCTGACGAGGACTTAGAGCAGATCCTGACGCTTAACAGAGCGTTACAACAGTATCGCATTCTCAGGTGCAGCTGATAACTTTATGACATGTAAACATGAAATCCATCATATTCTTCATGAATGCTACTCAAATAGACAGAAAACTTATCCTGAAGTGTTCTGTATAGACAGGACAATGAGTGACAAAAACTCAGTTCTCAGACACAGAGAACGCTTCTGACGAGGACTTAGAGCAGATCCTGACGCTTAACAGAGCGTTACAACAGTATCGCATTCTCAGGTGCAGCTGATAACTTTATTACATGTAAACATGAAATCCATCATATTCTTCATGAATGCTACTCAAATAGACAGGAAAACCTATCCTGAAGTGTTCTGTATAGACAGGACAATGAGTGACAAAAACTCAGTTCTCAGACACAGAGAACGCTTCTGACGAGGACTTAGAGCAGATCCTGACGCTTAACAGAGCGTTACAACAGTATCGCATTCTCAGGTGCAGCTGATAACTTTATGACATGTAAACATGAAATCCATCATATTCTTCATGAATGCTACTCAAATAGACAGGAAAACCTATCCTGAAGTGTTCTGTATAGACAGGACAATGAGTGACAAAAACTCAGTTCTCAGACACAGAGAACGCTTCTGACGAGGACTTAGAGCAGATCCTGACGCTTAACAGAGCGTTACAACAGTATCGCATTCTCAGGTGCAGCTGATAACTTTATTACATGTAAACATGAAATCCATCATATTCTTCATGAATGCTACTCAAATAGACAGGAAAACTTATCCTGAAGTGTTCTGTGTAGAAATCTCACTTAATGTGAACGCTCAGATTTTGGATACACACAGACAGCTTTAAGGAGGGAAAGAGCCGCTTTAGACGCTGGAACGTGGAAACAGCGCTTTACAACAGTATCGCATTCTCAGGTGTAGCTGATAACTTTATGACATGTAAACATGAAATCCATCATATTCTTCATGAATGCTACTCAAATAGACAGGAAAACTTATCCTGAAGTGTTCTGTGTAGACAGGACAATGAGTGACAAAAACTCAGTTCTCAGACACAGAGAACGCTTCTGACGAGGACTTAGAGCAGATCCTGACGCTTAACAGAGCGTTACAACAGTATCGCATTCTCAGTGTAGCTGATAACTTTATGACATGTAAACATGAAATCCATCATATTCTTCATGAATGCTACTCAAATACACAGGAAAACTTATCTGAAGTGTTCTGTATAGACAGGACAATGAGTGACAAAAACTCAGTTCTCAGACACAGAGAACGCTTCTGACGAGGACTTAGAGCAGATCTGACGCTTAACAGAGCGTTACAACAGTATCGCATTCTCAGTGCAGCTGATAACTTTATTACATGTAAACATAAAATCCATCATATTCTTCATGAATGCTACTCAAATACACAGGAAAACTTATCTGAAGTGTTCTGTGTAGAAATCTCACTTAATGTGAACGCTCAGATTTTTGATACACTCAGACAGCTTTAACGAGGGAAAGAGCCGATTCAGACGCTGGAAACGTGGAAACAGCGCTTTACAACAGTATCGCATTCTCAGTGCAGCTGATAACTTTATTACATGTTAACATGAAATCCATCATATTCTTCATGAATGCTACTCAATAGACAGGAAAACTTATCCTGAAGTGTTCTGTATAGACAGGAAAACCTATCCTGAAGTGTTCTGTATAGACAGGACAATGAGTGACAAAAACTCAGTTCTCAGACACAGAGAACGCTTCTGACGAGGACTTAGAGCAGATCCTGACGCTTAACAGAGCGTTACAACAGTATCGCATTCTCAGGTGCAGCTGATAACTTTATTACATGTAAACATAAAATCCATCATATTCTTCATGAATGCTACTCAAATAGACAGGAAAACTTATCCTGAAGTGTTCTGTGTAGAGATCCCACTTAATGTGAACGCTCAGATTTTTGATACACTCAGACAGCTTTAACGAGGGAAAGAGCCGCTTTAGACGCTGGAACGTGGAAACAGCGCTTTACAACAGTATCGCATTCTCAGTGCAGCTGATAACTTTATTAATGTTAACATGAAATCCATCATATTCTTCATGAATGCTACTCAAATAGACAGGAAAACTTATCCTGAAGTGTTCTGTATAGACAGGACAATGAGTGACAAAAACTCAGTTCTCAGACACAGAGAACGCTTCTGACGAGGACTTAGAGCAGATCTGACGCTTAACAGAGCGTTACAACAGTATCGCATTCTCAGGTGCAGCTGATAACTTTATTACATGTAAACATGAAATCCATCATATTCTTCATGAATGCTACTCAAATAGACAGGAAAACTTATCCTGAAGTGTTCTGTGTAGAAATCTCACTTAATGTGAACGCTCAGATTTTTGATACACTCAGACAGCTTTAACGAGGAAAGAGCCGCTTTAGACGCTGGAAACGTGGAAACAGCGCTTTACAACAGTATCGCATTCTCAGGTGTAGCTGATAACTTTATTACATGTAAACATAAAATCCATCATATTCTTCATGAATGCTACTCAAATAGACAGGAAAACTTATCCTGAAGTGTTCTGTATAGACAGGACAATGAGTGACAAAAACTCAGTTCTCAGACACAGAGAACGCTTCTGACGAGGACTTAGAGCAGATCCTGACGCTTAACAGAGCGTTACAACAGTATCGCATTCTCAGGTGCAGCTGATAACTTTATTACATGTAAACATGAAATCCATCATATTCTTCATGAATGCTACTCAAATAGACAGGAAAACTTATCCTGAAGTGTTCTGTATAGACAGGACAATGAGTGACAAAAACTCAGTTCTCAGACACAGAGAACGCTTCTGACGAGGACTTAGAGCAGATCCTGACGCTTAACAGAGCGTTACAACAGTATCGCATTCTCAGGTGTAGCTGATAACTTTATTACATGTAAACATAAAATCCATCATATTCTTCATGAATGCTACTCAAATAGACAGGAAAACTTATCCTGAAGTGTTCTGTGTAGAAATCTCACTTAATGTGAACGCTCAGATTTTGGATACACACAGACAGCTTTAACGAGGAAAGAGCCGCTTTAGACGCTGGAAACGTGGAAACAGCGCTTTACAACAGTATCGCATTCTCAGGTGTAGCTGATAACTTTATGACATGTAAACATGAAATCCATCATATTCTTCATGAATGCTACTCAAATAGACAGAAAACTTATCCTGAAGTGTTCTGTGTAGAAATCCCACTTAATGTGAATGCTCAGATTTTGGATACACACAGACAGCTTTAACGAGGAAAGAGCCGATTCAGACGCTGGAAACAGCGCTTACAACAGTATCGCATTCTCAGGTGTAGCTGATAACTTTATGACATGTAAACATGAAATCCATCATATTCTTCATGAATGCTACTCAAATAGACAGGAAAACTTATCCTGAAGTGTTCTGTGTAGAGATCCCACTTAATGTGAACGCTCAGATTTTGGATACACACAGACAGCTTTAAGGAGGGAAAGAGCCGCTTTAGACGCTGGAAACGTGGAAACAGCGCTTTACAACAGTATCGCATTCTCAGGTGTAGCTGATAACTTTATGACATGTAAACATGAAATCCATCATATTCTTCATGAATGCTACTCAAATAGACAGGAAAACTTATCCTGAAGTGTTCTGTGTAGAGATCCCACTTAATGTGAACGCTCAGATTTTTGATACACTCAGACAGCTTTAACGAGGAAAGAGCCGCTTTAGACGCTGGAACGTGGAAACAGCGCTTTACAACAGTATCGCATTCTCAGGTGTAGCTGATAACTTTATGACATGTAAACATGAAATCCATCATATTCTTCATGAATGCTACTCAATAGACAGGAAAACCTATCCTGAAGTGTTCTGTATAGACAGGACAATGAGTGACAAAAACTCAGTTCTCAGACACAGAGAACGCTTCTGACGAGGACTTAGAGCAGATCCTGACGCTTAACAGAGCGTTACAACAGTATCGCATTCTCAGGTGTAGCTGATAACTTTATTACATGTAAACATGAAATCCATCATATTCTTCATGAATGCTACTCAAATAGACAGGAAAACTTATCCTGAAGTGTTCTGTGTAGAGATCCCACTTAATGTGAACGCTCAGATTTTTGATACACTCAGACAGCTTTAACGAGGGAAAGAGCCGCTTTAGACGCTGGAAACGTGGAAACAGCGCTTTACAACAGTATCGCATTCTCAGGTGTAGCTGATAACTTTATGACATGTAAACATGAAATCCATCATATTCTTCATGAATGCTACTCAAATAGACAGGAAAACCTATCCTGAAGTGTTCTGTATAGACAGGACAATGAGTGACAAAAACTCAGTTCTCAGACACAGAGAACGCTTCTGACGAGGACTTAGAGCAGATCCTGACGCTTAACAGAGCGTTACAACAGTATCGCATTCTCAGGTGCAGCTGATAACTTTATTACATGTAAACATAAAATCCATCATATTCTTCATGAATGCTACTCAAATAGACAGGAAAACTTATCCTGAAGTGTTCTGTGTAGAAATCTCACTTAATGTGAACGCTCAGATTTTTGATACACACAGACAGCTTTAACGAGGAAAGAGCCGCTTTAGACGCTGGAAACGTGGAAACAGCGCTTTACAACAGTATCGCATTCTCAGGTGTAGCTGATAACTTTATGACATGTAAACATGAAATCCATCATATTCTTCATGAATGCTACTCAAATAGACAGGAAAACTTATCCTGAAGTGTTCTGTATAGACAGGACAATGAGTGACAAAAACTCAGTTCTCAGACACAGAGAACGCTTCTGACGAGGACTTAGAGCAGATCCTGACGCTTAACAGAGCGTTACAACAGTATCGCATTCTCAGGTGCAGCTGATAACTTTATTACATGTAAACATGAAATCCATCATATTCTTCATGAATGCTACTCAAATAGACAGGAAAACTTATCCTGAAGTGTTCTGTGTAGAAATCTCACTTAATGTGAATGCTCAGATTTTGGATACACACAGACAGCTTTAAGGAGGGAAAGAGCCGCTTTAGACGCTGGAAACGTGGAAACAGCGCTTTACAACAGTATCGCATTCTCAGGTGTAGCTGATAACTTTATGACATGTAAACATGAAATCCATCATATTCTTCATGAATGCTACTCAAATAGACAGAAAACTTATCCTGAAGTGTTCTGTATAGACAGGACAATGAGTGACAAAAACTCAGTTCTCAGACACAGAGAACGCTTCTGACGAGGACTTAGAGCAGATCCTGACGCTTAACAGAGCGTTACAACAGTATCGCATTCTCAGGTGCAGCTGATAACTTTATTACATGTAAACATGAAATCCATCATATTCTTCATGAATGCTACTCAAATAGACAGAAAACTTATCCTGAAGTGTTCTGTATAGACAGGACAATGAGTGACAAAAACTCAGTTCTCAGACACAGAGAACGCTTCTGACGAGGACTTAGAGCAGATCCTGACGCTTAACAGAGCGTTACAACAGTATCGCATTCTCAGGTGTAGCTGATAACTTTATGACATGTAAACATGAAATCCATCATATTCTTCATGAATGCTACTCAAATAGACAGGAAAACCTATCCTGAAGTGTTCTGTATAGACAGGACAATGAGTGACAAAAACTCAGTTCTCAGACACAGAGAACGCTTCTGACGAGGACTTAGAGCAGATCTGACGCTTAACAGAGCGTTACAACAGTATCGCATTCTCAGGTGCAGCTGATAACTTTATTACATGTAAACATGAAATCCATCATATTCTTCATGAATGCTACTCAAATAGACAGGAAAACTTATCCTGAAGTGTTCTGTGTAGAAATCTCACTTAATGTGAACGCTCAGATTTTGGATACACACAGACAGCTTTAACGAGGAAAGAGCCGCTTTAGACGCTGGAAACGTGGAAACAGCGCTTTACAACAGTATCGCATTCTCAGGTGTAGCTGATAACTTTATGACATGTAAACATGAAATCCATCATATTCTTCATGAATGCTACTCAAATAGACAGGAAAACTTATCCTGAAGTGTTCTGTGTAGAGATCCCACTTAATGTGAACGCTCAGATTTTTGATACACTCAGACAGCTTTAAGGAGGGAAAGAGCCGCTTTAGACGCTGGGAACGTGGAAACAGCGCTTTACAACAGTATCGCATTCTCAGTGTAGCTGATAACTTTATGACATGTAAACATGAAATCCATCATATTCTTCATGAATGCTACTCAAATAGACAGGAAAACCTATCCTGAAGTGTTCTGTATAGACAGGACAATGAGTGACAAAAACTCAGTTCTCAGACACAGAGAACGCTTCTGACGAGGACTTAGAGCAGATCCTGACGCTTAACAGAGCGTTACAACAGTATCGCATTCTCAGGTGCAGCTGATAACTTTATTACATGTAAACATGAAATCCATCATATTCTTCATGAATGCTACTCAAATAGACAGGAAAACTTATCCTGAAGTGTTCTGTATAGACAGGACAATGAGTGACAAAAACTCAGTTCTCAGACACAGAGAACGCTTCTGACGAGGACTTAGAGCAGATCCTGACGCTTAACAGAGCGTTACAACAGTATCGCATTCTCAGTGTAGCTGATAACTTTATTACATGTAAACATAAAATCCATCATATTCTTCATGAATGCTACTCAAATAGACAGGAAAACTTATCCTGAAGTGTTCTGTGTAGAAATCTCACTTAATGTGAACGCTCAGATTTTGGATACACACAGACAGCTTTAAGGAGGGAAAGAGCCGCTTTAGACGCTGGAAACGTGGAAACAGCGCTTTACAACAGTATCGCATTCTCAGGTGTAGCTGATAACTTTATGACATGTAAACATGAAATCCATCATATTCTTCATGAATGCTACTCAAATAGACAGGAAAACTTATCCTGAAGTGTTCTGTGTAGAGATCCACTTAATGTGAACGCTCAGATTTTGGATACACACAGACAGCTTTAACGAGGGAAAGAGCCGCTTAGACGCTGGAACGTGGAAACAGCGCTTTACAACAGTATCGCATTCTCAGGTGTAGCTGATAACTTTATGACATGTAAACATGAAATCCATCATATTCTTCATGAATGCTACTCAAATAGACAGGAAAACTTATCCTGAAGTGTTCTGTGTAGAGATCCCACTTAATGTGAACGCTCAGATTTTTGATACACTCAGACAGCTTTAACGAGGGAAAGAGCCGCTTTAGACGCTGGGAACGTGGAAACAGCGCTTTACAACAGTATCGCATTCTCAGGTGTAGCTGATAACTTTATGACATGTAAACATGAAATCCATCATATTCTTCATGAATGCTACTCAAATAGACAGAAAACTTATCCTGAAGTGTTCTGTATAGACAGGACAATGAGTGACAAAAACTCAGTTCTCAGACACAGAGAACGCTTCTGACGAGGACTTAGAGCAGATCCTGACGCTTAACAGAGCGTTACAACAGTATCGCATTCTCAGGTGTAGCTGATAACTTTATTACATGTAAACATGAAATCCATCATATTCTTCATGAATGCTACTCAAATACACAGGAAAACTTATCCTGAAGTGTTCTGTGTAGAGATCCACTTAATGTGAATGCTCAGATTTTTGATACACTCAGACAGCTTTAAGGAGGGAAAGAGCCGCTTTAGACGCTGGGAACGTGGAAACAGCGCTTTACAACAGTATCGCATTCTCAGGTGTAGCTGATAACTTTATGACATGTAAACATGAAATCCATCATATTCTTCATGAATGCTACTCAAATAGACAGGAAAACTTATCCTGAAGTGTTCTGTATAGACAGGACAATGAGTGACAAAAACTCAGTTCTCAGACACAGAGAACGCTTCTGACGAGGACTTAGAGCAGATCTGACGCTTAACAGAGCGTTACAACAGTATCGCATTCTCAGGTGCAGCTGATAACTTTATTACATGTAAACATGAAATCCATCATATTCTTCATGAATGCTACTCAAATAGACAGGAAAACCTATCCTGAAGTGTTCTGTATAGACAGGACAATGAGTGACAAAAACTCAGTTCTCAGACACAGAGAACGCTTCTGACGAGGACTTAGAGCAGATCCTGACGCTTAACAGAGCGTTACAACAGTATCGCATTCTCAGGTGCAGCTGATAACTTTATTACATGTTAACATGAAATCCATCATATTCTTCATGAATGCTACTCAAATAGACAGGAAAACTTATCCTGAAGTGTTCTGTGTAGAAATCTCACTTAATGTGAACGCTCAGATTTTTGATACACTCAGACAGCTTTAACGAGGAAAGAGCCGCTTAGACGCTGGAACGTGGAAACAGCGCTTTACAACAGTATCGCATTCTCAGTGTAGCTGATAACTTTATGACATGTAAACATGAAATCCATCATATTCTTCATGAATGCTACTCAAATAGACAGGAAAACTTATCCTGAAGTGTTCTGTATAGACAGGACAATGAGTGACAAAAACTCAGTTCTCAGACACAGAGAACGCTTCTGACGAGGACTTAGAGCAGATCTGACGCTTAACAGAGCGTTACAACAGTATCGCATTCTCAGGTGCAGCTGATAACTTTATTACATGTAAACATGAAATCCATCATATTCTTCATGAATGCTACTCAAATAGACAGGAAAACCTATCCTGAAGTGTTCTGTATAGACAGGACAATGAGTGACAAAAACTCAGTTCTCAGACACAGAGAACGCTTCTGACGAGGACTTAGAGCAGATCTGACGCTTAACAGAGCGTTACAACAGTATCGCATTCTCAGGTGCAGCTGATAACTTTATTACATGTAACATGAAATCCATCATATTCTTCATGAATGCTACTCAAATAGACAGGAAAACTTATCCTGAAGTGTTCTGTGTAGAGATCCCACTTAATGTGAACGCTCAGATTTTTGATACACTCAGACAGCTTTAACGAGGAAAGAGCCGATTCAGACGCTGGAAAAGTGGAAACAGCGCTTTACAACAGTATCGCATTCTCAGGTGTAGCTGATAACTTTATGACATGTAAACATGAAATCCATCATATTCTTCATGAATGCTACTCAAATAGACAGGAAAACCTATCCTGAAGTGTTCTGTATAGACAGGACAATGTGTGACAAAAACTCAGTTCTCAGACACAGAGAACGCTTCTGACGAGGACTTAGAGCAGATCTGACGCTTAACAGAGCGTTACAACAGTATCGCATTCTCAGGTGCAGCTGATAACTTTATTACATGTAAACATAAAATCCATCATATTCTTCATGAATGCTACTCAAATAGACAGAAAACTTATCCTGAAGTGTTCTGTATAGACAGGACAATGAGTGACAAAAACTCAGTTCTCAGACACAGAGAACGCTTCTGACGAGGACTTAGAGCAGATCCTGACGCTTAACAGAGCGTTACAACAGTATCGCATTCTCAGGTGCAGCTGATAACTTTATTACATGTAAACATGAAATCCATCATATTCTTCATGAATGCTACTCAAATAGACAGGAAAACCTATCCTGAAGTGTTCTGTATAGACAGGACAATGAGTGACAAAAACTCAGTTCTCAGACACAGAGAACGCTTCTGACGAGGACTTAGAGCAGATCTGACGCTTAACAGAGCGTTACAACAGTATCGCATTCTCAGGTGTAGCTGATAACTTTATTAATGTTAACATGAAATCCATCATATTCTTCATGAATGCTACTCAAATAGACAGAAAACTTATCCTGAAGTGTTCTGTATAGACAGGACAATGAGTGACAAAAACTCAGTTCTCAGACACAGAGAAAGCTTCTGACGAGGACTTAGAGCAGATCTGACGCTTAACAGAGCGTTACAACAGTATCGCATTCTCAGTGTAGCTGATAACTTTATTAATGTTAACATGAAATCCATCATATTCTTCATGAATGCTACTCAAATAGACAGGAAAACTTATCTGAAGTGTTCTGTGTAGAGATCCACTTAATGTGAACGCTCAGATTTTTGATACACACAGACAGCTTTAACGAGGAAAGAGCCGCTTTAGACGCTGGAAAAGTGGAAACAGCGCTTTACAACAGTATCGCATTCTCAGTGTAGCTGATAACTTTATTAATGTTAACATGAAATCCATCATATTCTTCATGAATGCTACTCAAATACACAGGAAAACTTATCTGAAGTGTTCTGTGTAGAAATCTCACTTAATGTGAACGCTCAGATTTTTGATACACTCAGACAGCTTTAACGAGGAAAGAGCCGATTTAGACGCTGGAAAAGTGGAAACAGCGCTTTACAACAGTATCGCATTCTCAGGTGCAGCTGATAACTTTATTACATGTAAACATAAAATCCATCATATTCTTCATGAATGCTACTCAAATAGACAGAAAACTTATCCTGAAGTGTTCTGTATAGACAGGACAATGAGTGACAAAAACTCAGTTCTCAGACACAGAGAACGCTTCTGACGAGGACTTAGAGCAGATCCTGACGCTTAACAGAGCGTTACAACAGTATCGCATTCTCAGGTGCAGCTGATAACTTTATTACATGTTAACATGAAATCCATCATATTCTTCATGAATGCTACTCAAATAGACAGGAAAACTTATCCTGAAGTGTTCTGTGTAGAGATCCCACTTAATGTGAACGCTCAGATTTTTGATACACTCAGACAGCTTTAACGAGGGAAAGAGCCGATTCAGACGCTGGAAACGTGGAAACAGCGCTTTACAACAGTATCGCATTCTCAGGTGTAGCTGATAACTTTATGACATGTAAACATGAAATCCATCATATTCTTCATGAATGCTACTCAAATAGACAGGAAAACTTATCTGAAGTGTTCTGTATAGACAGGACAATGAGTGACAAAAACTCAGTTCTCAGACACAGAGAACGCTTCTGACGAGGACTTAGAGCAGATCTGACGCTTAACAGAGCGTTACAACAGTATCGCATTCTCAGGTGCAGCTGATAACTTTATTACATGTAAACATAAAATCCATCATATTCTTCATGAATGCTACTCAAATAGACAGGAAAACCTATCCTGAAGTGTTCTGTATAGACAGGACAATGAGTGACAAAAACTCAGTTCTCAGACACAGAGAACGCTTCTGACGAGGACTTAGAGCAGATCCTGACGCTTAACAGAGCGTTACAACAGTATCGCATTCTCAGGTGCAGCTGATAACTTTATTACATGTAAACATAAAATCCATCATATTCTTCATGAATGCTACTCAAATAGACAGGAAAACTTATCCTGAAGTGTTCTGTGTAGAAATCTCACTTAATGTGAACGCTCAGATTTTGGATACACACAGACAGCTTTAACGAGGAAAGAGCCGCTTTAGACGCTGGAACGTGGAAACAGCGCTTTACAACAGTATCGCATTCTCAGGTGTAGCTGATAACTTTATGACATGTAAACATGAAATCCATCATATTCTTCATGAATGCTACTCAAATAGACAGGAAAACTTATCCTGAAGTGTTCTGTATAGACAGGACAATGAGTGACAAAAACTCAGTTCTCAGACACAGAGAACGCTTCTGACGAGGACTTAGAGCAGATCCTGACGCTTAACAGAGCGTTACAACAGTATCGCATTCTCAGGTGCAGCTGATAACTTTATTACATGTAAACATGAAATCCATCATATTCTTCATGAATGCTACTCAAATAGACAGAAAACTTATCCTGAAGTGTTCTGTATAGACAGGACAATGAGTGACAAAAACTCAGTTCTCAGACACAGAGAACGCTTCTGACGAGGACTTAGAGCAGATCCTGACGCTTAACAGAGCGTTACAACAGTATCGCATTCTCAGTGTAGCTGATAACTTTATTACATGTAACATGAAATCCATCATATTCTTCATGAATGCTACTCAAATAGACAGGAAAACTTATCCTGAAGTGTTCTGTGTAGAGATCCCACTTAATGTGAACGCTCAGATTTTTGATACACTCAGACAGCTTTAACGAGGGAAAGAGCCGATTCAGACGCTGGAAAAGTGGAAACAGCGCTTTACAACAGTATCGCATTCTCAGGTGTAGCTGATAACTTTATGACATGTAAACATGAAATCCATCATATTCTTCATGAATGCTACTCAAATAGACAGGAAAACTATCCTGAAGTGTTCTGTATAGACAGGACAATGAGTGACAAAAACTCAGTTCTCAGACACAGAGAACGCTTCTGACGAGGACTTAGAGCAGATCCTGACGCTTAACAGAGCGTTACAACAGTATCGCATTCTCAGGTGCAGCTGATAACTTTATTACATGTAACATGAAATCCATCATATTCTTCATGAATGCTACTCAAATAGACAGGAAAACTTATCCTGAAGTGTTCTGTGTAGAAATCTCACTTAATGTGAACGCTCAGATTTTTGATACACTCAGACAGCTTTAAGGAGGGAAAGAGCCGCTTTAGACGCTGGAAACCTGGAAACAGCGCTTTACAACAGTATCGCATTCTCAGGTGTAGCTGATAACTTTATTACATGTTAACATGAAATCCATCATATTCTTCATGAATGCTACTCAAATAGACAGGAAAACTTATCCTGAAGTGTTCTGTATAGACAGGACAATGAGTGACAAAAACTCAGTTCTCAGACACAGAGAACGCTTCTGACGAGGACTTAGAGCAGATCTGACGCTTAACAGAGCGTTACAACAGTATCGCATTCTCAGTGTAGCTGATAACTTTATTACATGTAAACATGAAATCCATCATATTCTTCATGAATGCTACTCAAATAGACAGGAAAACTTATCCTGAAGTGTTCTGTGTAGAAATCTCACTTAATGTGAATGCTCAGATTTTGGATACACACAGACAGCTTTAAGGAGGGAAAGAGCCGCTTAGACGCTGGAACGTGGAAACAGCGCTTTACAACAGTATCGCATTCTCAGGTGTAGCTGATAACTTTATGACATGTAAACATGAAATCCATCATATTCTTCATGAATGCTACTCAAATAGACAGGAAAACTTATCCTGAAGTGTTCTGTATAGACAGGACAATGAGTGACAAAAACTCAGTTCTCAGACACAGAGAACGCTTCTGACGAGGACTTAGAGCAGATCCTGACGCTTAACAGAGCGTTACAACAGTATCGCATTCTCAGGTGCAGCTGATAACTTTATTACATGTAAACATGAAATCCATCATATTCTTCATGAATGCTACTCAAATAGACAGGAAAACCTATCCTGAAGTGTTCTGTATAGACAGGACAATGAGTGACAAAAACTCAGTTCTCAGACACAGAGAACGCTTCTGACGAGGACTTAGAGCAGATCCTGACGCTTAACAGAGCGTTACAACAGTATCGCATTCTCAGGTGCAGCTGATAACTTTATGACATGTAAACATGAAATCCATCATATTCTTCATGAATGCTACTCAAATAGACAGGAAAACTTATCCTGAAGTGTTCTGTGTAGAGATCCCACTTAATGTGAACGCTCAGATTTTTGATACACTCAGACAGCTTTAACGAGGGAAAGAGCCGATTCAGACGCTGGAAACGTGGAAACAGCGCTTTACAACAGTATCGCATTCTCAGGTGTAGCTGATAACTTTATGACATGTAAACATGAAATCCATCATATTCTTCATGAATGCTACTCAAATAGACAGGAAAACCTATCCTGAAGTGTTCTGTATAGACAGGACAATGAGTGACAAAAACTCAGTTCTCAGACACAGAGAACGCTTCTGACGAGGACTTAGAGCAGATCCTGACGCTTAACAGAGCGTTACAACAGTATCGCATTCTCAGGTGCAGCTGATAACTTTATTACATGTAAACATAAAATCCATCATATTCTTCATGAATGCTACTCAAATAGACAGGAAAACCTATCCTGAAGTGTTCTGTATAGACAGGACAATGAGTGACAAAAACTCAGTTCTCAGACACAGAGAACGCTTCTGACGAGGACTTAGAGCAGATCCTGACGCTTAACAGAGCGTTACAACAGTATCGCATTCTCAGGTGCAGCTGATAACTTTATTACATGTAAACATAAAATCCATCATATTCTTCATGAATGCTACTCAAATAGACAGGAAAACTTATCCTGAAGTGTTCTGTGTAGAAATCTCACTTAATGTGAACGCTCAGATTTTGGATACACACAGACAGCTTTAAGGAGGGAAAGAGCCGCTTTAGACGCTGGAAACGTGGAAACAGCGCTTTACAACAGTATCGCATTCTCAGGTGTAGCTGATAACTTTATGACATGTAAACATGAAATCCATCATATTCTTCATGAATGCTACTCAAATAGACAGGAAAACTTATCCTGAAGTGTTCTGTATAGACAGGACAATGAGTGACAAAAACTCAGTTCTCAGACACAGAGAAAGCTTCTGACGAGGACTTAGAGCAGATCCTGACGCTTAACAGAGCGTTACAACAGTATCGCATTCTCAGGTGCAGCTGATAACTTTATTACATGTAAACATGAAATCCATCATATTCTTCATGAATGCTACTCAAATAGACAGGAAAACCTATCCTGAAGTGTTCTGTATAGACAGGACAATGAGTGACAAAAACTCAGTTCTCAGACACAGAGAACGCTTCTGACGAGGACTTAGAGCAGATCTGACGCTTAACAGAGCGTTACAACAGTATCGCATTCTCAGTGCAGCTGATAACTTTATTACATGTAACATGAAATCCATCATATTCTTCATGAATGCTACTCAAATAGACAGAAAACTTATCCTGAAGTGTTCTGTGTAGAGATCCACTTAATGTGAACGCTCAGATTTTTGATACACTCAGACAGCTTTAACGAGGGAAAGAGCCGCTTTAGACGCTGGAAACGTGGAAACAGCGCTTTACAACAGTATCGCATTCTCAGGTGTAGCTGATAACTTTATGACATGTAAACATGAAATCCATCATATTCTTCATGAATGCTACTCAAATAGACAGGAAAACCTATCCTGAAGTGTTCTGTATAGACAGGACAATGAGTGACAAAAACTCAGTTCTCAGACACAGAGAACGCTTCTGACGAGGACTTAGAGCAGATCCTGACGCTTAACAGAGCGTTACAACAGTAT
Organism: Seriola aureovittata; assembly: GCF_021018895.1. Lineage (NCBI taxonomy): Eukaryota > Metazoa > Chordata > Actinopteri > Carangiformes > Carangidae > Seriola > Seriola aureovittata. The sequence goes on along the minus strand of NC_079367.1, from coordinate 1,304,885 downwards.
CGCATTCTCAGGTGCAGCTGATAACTTTATTACATGTAAACATAAAATCCATCATATTCTTCATGAATGCTACTCAAATAGACAGGAAAACTTATCCTGAAGTGTTCTGTGTAGAGATCCACTTAATGTGAACGCTCAGATTTTTGATACACTCAGACAGCTTTAAGGAGGGAAAGAGCCGCTTTAGACGCTGGAAACGTGGAAACAGCGCTTTACAACAGTATCGCATTCTCAGGTGTAGCTGATAACTTTATGACATGTAAACATGAAATCCATCATATTCTTCATGAATGCTACTCAAATAGACAGGAAAACCTATCCTGAAGTGTTCTGTATAGACAGGACAATGAGTGACAAAAACTCAGTTCTCAGACACAGAGAACGCTTCTGACGAGGACTTAGAGCAGATCCTGACGCTTAACAGAGCGTTACAACAGTATCGCATTCTCAGGTGCAGCTGATAACTTTATTACATGTAAACATGAAATCCATCATATTCTTCATGAATGCTACTCAAATAGACAGGAAAACTTATCCTGAAGTGTTCTGTGTAGAAATCTCACTTAATGTGAACGCTCAGATTTTTGATACACTCAGACAGCTTTAAGGAGGGAAAGAGCCGCTTTAGACGCTGGGAACGTGGAAACAGCGCTTTACAACAGTATCGCATTCTCAGGTGTAGCTGATAACTTTATGACATGTAAACATGAAATCCATCATATTCTTCATGAATGCTACTCAAATAGACAGGAAAACCTATCCTGAAGTGTTCTGTATAGACAGGACAATGAGTGACAAAAACTCAGTTCTCAGACACAGAGAACGCTTCTGACGAGGACTTAGAGCAGATCCTGACGCTTAACAGAGCGTTACAACAGTATCGCATTCTCAGGTGCAGCTGATAACTTTATTACATGTAAACATGAAATCCATCATATTCTTCATGAATGCTACTCAAATAGACAGGAAAACTTATCCTGAAGTGTTCTGTGTAGAGATCCACTTAATGTGAATGCTCAGATTTTGGATACACACAGACAGCTTTAACGAGGAAAGAGCCGCTTTAGACGCTGGAACGTGGAAACAGCGCTTTACAACAGTATCGCATTCTCAGGTGTAGCTGATAACTTTATGACATGTAAACATGAAATCCATCATATTCTTCATGAATGCTACTCAAATAGACAGGAAAACTTATCCTGAAGTGTTCTGTGTAGAGATCCACTTAATGTGAACGCTCAGATTTTTGATACACACAGACAGCTTTAAGGAGGGAAAGAGCCGCTTTAGACGCTGGAAAAGTGGAAACAGCGCTTTACAACAGTATCGCATTCTCAGGTGTAGCTGATAACTTTATGACATGTAAACATGAAATCCATCATATTCTTCATGAATGCTACTCAAATAGACAGGAAAACTTATCCTGAAGTGTTCTGTATAGACAGGACAATGAGTGACAAAAACTCAGTTCTCAGACACAGAGAACGCTTTGACGAGGACTTAGAGCAGATCTGACGCTTAACAGAGCGTTACAACAGTATCGCATTCTCAGGTGCAGCTGATAACTTTATTACATGTAAACATAAAATCCATCATATTCTTCATGAATGCTACTCAAATAGACAGGAAAACTTATCCTGAAGTGTTCTGTTTAGATATCCCACTTAATGTGAACGCTCAGATTTTTGATACACTCAGACAGCTTTAAGGAGGGAAAGAGCCGCTTTAGACGCTGGAAACCTGGAAACAGCGCTTTACAACAGTATCGCATTCTCAGGTGTAGCTGATAACTTTATTACATGTTAACATGAAATCCATCATATTCTTCATGAATGCTACTCAAATAGACAGGAAAACTTATCCTGAAGTGTTCTGTTTAGATATCCCACTTAATGTGAACGCTCAGATTTTTGATACACTCAGACAGCTTTAACGAGGAAAGAGCCGCTTTAGACGCTGGAAAAGTGGAAACAGCGCTTTACAACAGTATCGCATTCTCAGGTGCAGCTGATAACTTTATTACATGTAAACATAAAATCCATCATATTCTTCATGAATGCTACTCAATAGACAGGAAAACCTATCCTGAAGTGTTCTGTATAGACAGGACAATGAGTGACAAAAACTCAGTTCTCAGACACAGAGAAAGCTTCTGACGAGGACTTAGAGCAGATCCTGACGCTTAACAGAGCGTTACAACAGTGTCGCATTCTCAGGTGCAGCTGATAACTTTATTACATGTAAACATAAAATCCATCATATTCTTCATGAATGCTACTCAAATAGACAGGAAAACTTATCCTGAAGTGTTCTGTATAGACAGGACAATGAGTGACAAAAACTCAGTTCTCAGACACAGAGAACGCTTCTGACGAGGACTTAGAGCAGATCCTGACGCTTAACAGAGCGTTACAACAGTATCGCATTCTCAGGTGCAGCTGATAACTTTATTACATGTAAACATGAAATCCATCATATTCTTCATGAATGCTACTCAAATAGACAGGAAAACTTATCCTGAAGTGTTCTGTGTAGAAATCTCACTTAATGTGAATGCTCAGATTTTGGATACACACAGACAGCTTTAAGGAGGGAAAGAGCCGCTTTAGACGCTGGAACGTGGAAACAGCGCTTTACAACAGTATCGCATTCTCAGGTGTAGCTGATAACTTTATGACATGTAAACATGAAATCCATCATATTCTTCATGAATGCTACTCAAATAGACAGGAAAACTTATCCTGAAGTGTTCTGTATAGACAGGACAATGAGTGACAAAAACTCAGTTCTCAGACACAGAGAAAGCTTCTGACGAGGACTTAGAGCAGATCCTGACGCTTAACAGAGCGTTACAACAGTATCGCATTCTCAGGTGCAGCTGATAACTTTATTACATGTAAACATAAAATCCATCATATTCTTCATGAATGCTACTCAAATAGACAGAAAACTTATCCTGAAGTGTTCTGTGTAGAGATCCCACTTAATGTGAACGCTCAGATTTTTGATACACTCAGACAGCTTTAACGAGGGAAAGAGCCGATTCAGACGCTGGAAAAGTGGAAACAGCGCTTTACAACAGTATCGCATTCTCAGGTGTAGCTGATAACTTTATTACATGTAAACATGAAATCCATCATATTCTTCATGAATGCTACTCAATAGACAGGAAAACCTATCCTGAAGTGTTCTGTATAGACAGACAATGAGTGACAAAAACTCAGTTCTCAGACACAGAGAACGCTTCTGACGAGGACTTAGAGCAGATCCTGACGCTTAACAGAGCGTTACAACAGTATCGCATTCTCAGGTGCAGCTGATAACTTTATTAAATGTTAACATGAAATCCATCATATTCTTCATGAATGCTACTCAAATAGACAGGAAAACTTATCCTGAAGTGTTCTGTGTAGAGATCCCACTTAATGTGAACGCTCAGATTTTTGATACACTCAGACAGCTTTAACGAGGAAAGAGCCGCTTTAGACGCTGGAAACGTGGAAACAGCGCTTTACAACAGTATCGCATTCTCAGGTGTAGCTGATAACTTTATGACATGTAAACATGAAATCCATCATATTCTTCATGAATGCTACTCAAATAGACAGGAAAACTTATCCTGAAGTGTTCTGTATAGACAGGACAATGAGTGACAAAAACTCAGTTCTCAGACACAGAGAACGCTTCTGACGAGGACTTAGAGCAGATCCTGACGCTTAACAGAGCGTTACAACAGTATCGCATTCTCAGGTGCAGCTGATAACTTTATTACATGTAACATGAAATCCATCATATTCTTCATGAATGCTACTCAAATAGACAGGAAAACCTATCCTGAAGTGTTCTGTATAGACAGGACAATGAGTGACAAAAACTCAGTTCTCAGACACAGAGAACGCTTCTGACGAGGACTTAGAGCAGATCCTGACGCTTAACAGAGCGTTACAACAGTATCGCATTCTCAGGTGCAGCTGATAACTTTATTACATGTAAACATGAAATCCATCATATTCTTCATGAATGCTACTCAAATAGACAGAAAACTTATCCTGAAGTGTTCTGTGTAGATATCCCACTTAATGTGAACGCTCAGATTTTTGATACACTCAGACAGCTTTAAGGAGGGAAAGAGCCGCTTTAGACGCTGGAAACCTGGAAACAGCGCTTACAACAGTATCGCATTCTCAGTGTAGCTGATAACTTTATTACATGTAAACATAAAATCCATCATATTCTTCATGAATGCTACTCAATAGACAGGAAAACTTATCTGAAGTGTTCTGTGTAGAAATCTCACTTAATGTGAACGCTCAGATTTTTGATACACTCAGACAGCTTTAACGAGGGAAAGAGCCGATTCAGACGCTGGAAAAGTGGAAACAGCGCTTTACAACAGTATCGCATTCTCAGGTGTAGCTGATAACTTTATGACATGTAAACATGAAATCCATCATATTCTTCATGAATGCTACTCAAATAGACAGGAAAACCTATCCTGAAGTGTTCTGTATAGACAGGACAATGAGTGACAAAAACTCAGTTCTCAGACACAGAGAACGCTTCTGACGAGGACTTAGAGCAGATCCTGACGCTTAACAGAGCGTTACAACAGTATCGCATTCTCAGGTGCAGCTGATAACTTTATTACATGTAAACATAAAATCCATCATATTCTTCATGAATGCTACTCAAATAGACAGGAAAACTTATCCTGAAGTGTTCTGTGTAGAGATCCCACTTAATGTGAACGCTCAGATTTTTGATACACTCAGACAGCTTTAACGAGGGAAAGAGCCGATTCAGACGCTGGAAAAGTGGAAACAGCGCTTTACAACAGTATCGCATTCTCAGGTGCAGCTGATAACTTTATTAAATGTTAACATGAAATCCATCATATTCTTCATGAATGCTACTCAAATAGACAGGAAAACTTATCCTGAAGTGTTCTGTGTAGAGATCCCACTTAATGTGAACGCTCAGATTTTTGATACACTCAGACAGCTTTAACGAGGGAAAGAGCCGATTCAGACGCTGGAAAAGTGGAAACAGCGCTTACAACAGTATCGCATTCTCAGGTGTAGCTGATAACTTTATTACATGTTAACATGAAATCCATCATATTCTTCATGAATGCTACTCAATAGACAGGAAAACTATCCTGAAGTGTTCTGTGTAGAGATCCACTTAATGTGAACGCTCAGATTTTTGATACACTCAGACAGCTTTAACGAGGAAAGAGCCGATTCAGACGCTGGAAAAGTGGAAACAGCGCTTTACAACAGTATCGCATTCTCAGGTGCAGCTGATAACTTTATTACATGTAAACATAAAATCCATCATATTCTTCATGAATGCTACTCAAATAGACAGGAAAACTTATCCTGAAGTGTTCTGTGTAGAGATCCCACTTAATGTGAACGCTCAGATTTTTGATACACTCAGACAGCTTTAACGAGGGAAAGAGCCGATTCAGACGCTGGAAAAGTGGAAACAGCGCTTTACAACAGTATCGCATTCTCAGGTGTAGCTGATAACTTTATGACATGTAAACATGAAATCCATCATATTCTTCATGAATGCTACTCAAATAGACAGGAAAACTTATCCTGAAGTGTTCTGTATAGACAGGACAATGAGTGACAAAAACTCAGTTCTCAGACACAGAGAACGCTTCTGACGAGGACTTAGAGCAGATCCTGACGCTTAACAGAGCGTTACAACAGTATCGCATTCTCAGGTGCAGCTGATAACTTTATTACATGTAAACATAAAATCCATCATATTCTTCATGAATGCTACTCAAATAGACAGGAAAACCTATCCTGAAGTGTTCTGTATAGACAGGACAATGAGTGACAAAAACTCAGTTCTCAGACACAGAGAAAGCTTCTGACGAGGACTTAGAGCAGATCCTGACGCTTAACAGAGCGTTACAACAGTATCGCATTCTCAGGTGCAGCTGATAACTTTATTACATGTAAACATAAAATCCATCATATTCTTCATGAATGCTACTCAAATAGACAGGAAAACTTATCTGAAGTGTTCTGTATAGACAGGACAATGAGTGACAAAAACTCAGTTCTCAGACACAGAGAACGCTTCTGACGAGGACTTAGAGCAGATCTGACGCTTAACAGAGCGTTACAACAGTATCGCATTCTCAGGTGCAGCTGATAACTTTATTACATGTAAACATAAAATCCATCATATTCTTCATGAATGCTACTCAATAGACAGGAAAACTTATCTGAAGTGTTCTGTGTAGAAATCTCACTTAATGTGAACGCTCAGATTTTTGATACACACAGACAGCTTTAACGAGGAAAGAGCCGATTCAGACGCTGGAAAAGTGGAAACAGCGCTTTACAACAGTATCGCATTCTCAGGTGCAGCTGATAACTTTATTACATGTAACATGAAATCCATCATATTCTTCATGAATGCTACTCAATAGACAGGAAAACCTATCCTGAAGTGTTCTGTGTAGAAATCTCACTTAATGTGAACGCTCAGATTTTTGATACACTCAGACAGCTTTAACGAGGAAAGAGCCGCTTTAGACGCTGGAAAAGTGGAAACAGCGCTTTACAACAGTATCGCATTCTCAGGTGTAGCTGATAACTTTATGACATGTAAACATGAAATCCATCATATTCTTCATGAATGCTACTCAAATACACAGGAAAACTTATCTGAAGTGTTCTGTATAGACAGGACAATGAGTGACAAAAACTCAGTTCTCAGACACAGAGAACGCTTCTGACGAGGACTTAGAGCAGATCTGACGCTTAACAGAGCGTTACAACAGTATCGCATTCTCAGGTGTAGCTGATAACTTTATTAAATGTTAACATGAAATCCATCATATTCTTCATGAATGCTACTCAATAGACAGGAAAACCTATCCTGAAGTGTTCTGTGTAGAGATCCACTTAATGTGAATGCTCAGATTTTGGATACACACAGACAGCTTTAACGAGGAAAGAGCCGATTCAGACGCTGGAAAAGTGGAAACAGCGCTTTACAACAGTATCGCATTCTCAGGTGTAGCTGATAACTTTATTACATGTAAACATAAAATCCATCATATTCTTCATGAATGCTACTCAATAGACAGGAAAACTTATCTGAAGTGTTCTGTATAGACAGGACAATGAGTGACAAAAACTCAGTTCTCAGACACAGAGAACGCTTCTGACGAGGACTTAGAGCAGATCCTGACGCTTAACAGAGCGTTACAACAGTATCGCATTCTCAGGTGTAGCTGATAACTTTATGACATGTAAACATGAAATCCATCATATTCTTCATGAATGCTACTCAATAGACAGGAAAACTTATCTGAAGTGTTCTGTGTAGATATCCCACTTAATGTGAACGCTCAGATTTTTGATACACACAGACAGCTTTAACGAGGGAAAGAGCCGCTTTAGACGCTGGAAACGTGGAAACAGCGCTTTACAACAGTATCGCATTCTCAGGTGTAGCTGATAACTTTATTACATGTAAACATGAAATCCATCATATTCTTCATGAATGCTACTCAATAGACAGGAAAACCTATCCTGAAGTGTTCTGTGTAGAGATCCACTTAATGTGAACGCTCAGATTTTGGATACACACAGACAGCTTTAACGAGGAAAGAGCCGATTCAGACGCTGGAAAAGTGGAAACAGCGCTTTACAACAGTATCGCATTCTCAGGTGTAGCTGATAACTTTATTAAATGTTAACATGAAATCCATCATATTCTTCATGAATGCTACTCAAATAGACAGGAAAACTATCCTGAAGTGTTCTGTGTAGAAATCTCACTTAATGTGAACGCTCAGATTTTTGATACACTCAGACAGCTTTAAGGAGGGAAAGAGCCGATTTAGACGCTGGAAAAGTGGAAACAGCGCTTTACAACAGTATCGCATTCTCAGGTGTAGCTGATAACTTTATTACATGTAACATGAAATCCATCATATTCTTCATGAATGCTACTCAAATACACAGGAAAACTTATCCTGAAGTGTTCTGTATAGACAGGACAATGTGTGACAAAAACTCAGTTCTCAGACACAGAGAACGCTTCTGACGAGGACTTAGAGCAGATCCTGACGCTTAACAGAGCGTTACAACAGTATCGCATTCTCAGGTGTAGCTGATAACTTTATGACATGTAAACATGAAATCCATCATATTCTTCATGAATGCTACTCAAATACACAGGAAAACTTATCTGAAGTGTTCTGTGTAGAAATCTCACTTAATGTGAACGCTCAGATTTTTGATACACTCAGACAGCTTTAAGGAGGGAAAGAGCCGCTTTAGACGCTGGAAAAGTGGAAACAGCGCTTTACAACAGTATCGCATTCTCAGGTGTAGCTGATAACTTTATTACATGTTAACATGAAATCCATCATATTCTTCATGAATGCTACTCAAATACACAGGAAAACTTATCCTGAAGTGTTCTGTATAGACAGGACAATGTGTGACAAAAACTCAGTTCTCAGACACAGAGAACGCTTCTGACGAGGACTTAGAGCAGATCCTGACGCTTAACAGAGCGTTACAACAGTATCGCATTCTCAGGTGTAGCTGATAACTTTATGACATGTAAACATGAAATCCATCATATTCTTCATGAATGCTACTCAAATAGACAGGAAAACTTATCTGAAGTGTTCTGTGTAGAGATCCCACTTAATGTGAACGCTCAGATTTTTGATACACTCAGACAGCTTTAACGAGGGAAAGAGCCGCTTTAGACGCTGGGAACGTGGAAACAGCGCTTTACAACAGTATCGCATTCTCAGGTGCAGCTGATAACTTTATTACATGTAAACATGAAATCCATCATATTCTTCATGAATGCTACTCAAATAGACAGGAAAACTTATCCTGAAGTGTTCTGTTTAGATATCCCACTTAATGTGAACGCTCAGATTTTTGATACACTCAGACAGCTTTAAGGAGGGAAAGAGCCGCTTTAGACGCTGGAAAAGTGGAAACAGCGCTTTACAACAGTATCGCATTCTCAGGTGTAGCTGATAACTTTATTACATGTAACATGAAATCCATCATATTCTTCATGAATGCTACTCAAATACACAGGAAAACTTATCCTGAAGTGTTCTGTATAGACAGGACAATGAGTGACAAAAACTCAGTTCTCAGACACAGAGAACGCTTCTGACGAGGACTTAGAGCAGATCCTGACGCTTAACAGAGCGTTACAACAGTATCGCATTCTCAGGTGCAGCTGATAACTTTATGACATGTAAACATGAAATCCATCATATTCTTCATGAATGCTACTCAAATACACAGGAAAACTTATCCTGAAGTGTTCTGTATAGACAGGACAATGTGTGACAAAAACTCAGTTCTCAGACACAGAGAACGCTTCTGACGAGGACTTAGAGCAGATCCTGACGCTTAACAGAGCGTTACAACAGTATCGCATTCTCAGGTGCAGCTGATAACTTTATTAAATGTTAACATGAAATCCATCATATTCTTCATGAATGCTACTCAAATACACAGGAAAACTATCCTGAAGTGTTCTGTTTAGATATCCCACTTAATGTGAACGCTCAGATTTTTGATACACTCAGACAGCTTTAAGGAGGGAAAGAGCCGATTTAGACGCTGGAAAAGTGGAAACAGCGCTTTACAACAGTATCGCATTCTCAGGTGCAGCTGATAACTTTATTACATGTAACATGAAATCCATCATATTCTTCATGAATGCTACTCAAATAGACAGGAAAACTTATCCTGAAGTGTTCTGTATAGACAGGACAATGTGTGACAAAAACTCAGTTCTCAGACACAGAGAACGCTTCTGACGAGGACTTAGAGCAGATCCTGACGCTTAACAGAGCGTTACAACAGTATCGCATTCTCAGGTGCAGCTGATAACTTTATGACATGTAAACATGAAATCCATCATATTCTTCATGAATGCTACTCAAATACACAGGAAAACTTATCCTGAAGTGTTCTGTATAGACAGGACAATGTGTGACAAAAACTCAGTTCTCAGACACAGAGAACGCTTCTGACGAGGACTTAGAGCAGATCCTGACGCTTAACAGAGCGTTACAACAGTATCGCATTCTCAGGTGTAGCTGATAACTTTATTAAATGTTAACATGAAATCCATCATATTCTTCATGAATGCTACTCAAATACACAGGAAAACTTATCCTGAAGTGTTCTGTGTAGAGATCCCACTTAATGTGAACGCTCAGATTTTTGATACACTCAGACAGCTTTAAGGAGGGAAAGAGCCGCTTTAGACGCTGGAACGTGGAAACAGCGCTTTACAACAGTATCGCATTCTCAGGTGTAGCTGATAACTTTATTAAATGTTAACATGAAATCCATCATATTCTTCATGAATGCTACTCAAATAGACAGGAAAACTATCCTGAAGTGTTCTGTGTAGAAATCCCACTTAATGTGAATGCTCAGATTTTGGATACACACAGACAGCTTTAACGAGGAAAGAGCCGATTCAGACGCTGGAAAAGTGGAAACAGCGCTTTACAACAGTATCGCATTCTCAGGTGTAGCTGATAACTTTATTACATGTAACATGAAATCCATCATATTCTTCATGAATGCTACTCAAATAGACAGGAAAACTATCCTGAAGTGTTCTGTGTAGAAATCCCACTTAATGTGAACGCTCAGATTTTTGATACACTCAGACAGCTTTAACGAGGAAAGAGCCGATTTAGACGCTGGAACGTGGAAACAGCGCTTTACAACAGTATCGCATTCTCAGGTGCAGCTGATAACTTTATGACATGTAAACATGAAATCCATCATATTCTTCATGAATGCTACTCAAATAGACAGGAAAACTATCCTGAAGTGTTCTGTGTAGAAATCCCACTTAATGTGAACGCTCAGATTTTTGATACACTCAGACAGCTTTAACGAGGAAAGAGCCGATTTAGACGCTGGAACGTGGAAACAGCGCTTTACAACAGTATCGCATTCTCAGGTGCAGCTGATAACTTTATTAAATGTTAACATGAAATCCATCATATTCTTCATGAATGCTACTCAAATAGACAGGAAAACTATCCTGAAGTGTTCTGTATAGACAGGACAATGAGTGACAAAAACTCAGTTCTCAGACACAGAGAACGCTTCTGACGAGGACTTAGAGCAGATCCTGACGCTTAACAGAGCGTTACAACAGTATCGCATTCTCAGGTGTAGCTGATAACTTTATTACATGTAACATGAAATCCATCATATTCTTCATGAATGCTACTCAAATAGACAGAAAACTTATCCTGAAGTGTTCTGTATAGACAGGACAATGTGTGACAAAAACTCAGTTCTCAGACACAGAGAACGCTTCTGACGAGGACTTAGAGCAGATCCTGACGCTTAACAGAGCGTTACAACAGTATCGCATTCTCAGGTGCAGCTGATAACTTTATGACATGTAAACATGAAATCCATCATATTCTTCATGAATGCTACTCAAATAGACAGAAAACTTATCCTGAAGTGTTCTGTGTAGAAATCTCACTTAATGTGAACGCTCAGATTTTTGATACACTCAGACAGCTTTAACGAGGGAAAGAGCCGCTTTAGACGCTGGGAACGTGGAAACAGCGCTTTACAACAGTATCGCATTCTCAGGTGCAGCTGATAACTTTATTACATGTTAACATGAAATCCATCATATTCTTCATGAATGCTACTCAAATAGACAGGAAAACTTATCCTGAAGTGTTCTGTATAGACAGGACAATGTGTGACAAAAACTCAGTTCTCAGACACAGAGAACGCTTCTGACGAGGACTTAGAGCAGATCCTGACGCTTAACAGAGCGTTACAACAGTATCGCATTCTCAGGTGTAGCTGATAACTTTATGACATGTAAACATGAAATCCATCATATTCTTCATGAATGCTACTCAAATAGACAGGAAAACCTATCCTGAAGTGTTCTGTGTAGAAATCTCACTTAATGTGAACGCTCAGATTTTGGATACACACAGACAGCTTTAACGAGGAAAGAGCCGATTCAGACGCTGGAAAAGTGGAAACAGCGCTTTACAACAGTATCGCATTCTCAGGTGCAGCTGATAACTTTATGACATGTAAACATGAAATCCATCATATTCTTCATGAATGCTACTCAAATAGACAGGAAAACCTATCCTGAAGTGTTCTGTATAGACAGGACAATGAGTGACAAAAACTCAGTTCTCAGACACAGAGAACGCTTCTGACGAGGACTTAGAGCAGATCCTGACGCTTAACAGAGCGTTACAACAGTATCGCATTCTCAGGTGTAGCTGATAACTTTATGACATGTAAACATGAAATCCATCATATTCTTCATGAATGCTACTCAAATAGACAGGAAAACTATCCTGAAGTGTTCTGTGTAGAAATCTCACTTAATGTGAACGCTCAGATTTTTGATACACTCAGACAGCTTTAACGAGGAAAGAGCCGATTCAGACGCTGGAAAAGTGGAAACAGCGCTTTACAACAGTATCGCATTCTCAGGTGTAGCTGATAACTTTATTACATGTAAACATGAAATCCATCATATTCTTCATGAATGCTACTCAAATAGACAGAAAACTTATCCTGAAGTGTTCTGTGTAGAAATCTCACTTAATGTGAATGCTCAGATTTTGGATACACACAGACAGCTTTAACGAGGAAAGAGCCGATTCAGACGCTGGAAAAGTGGAAACAGCGCTTTACAACAGTATCGCATTCTCAGGTGCAGCTGATAACTTTATTACATGTAACATGAAATCCATCATATTCTTCATGAATGCTACTCAAATAGACAGGAAAACTTATCCTGAAGTGTTCTGTTTAGATATCCCACTTAATGTGAACGCTCAGATTTTTGATACACTCAGACAGCTTTAAGGAGGGAAAGAGCCGCTTTAGACGCTGGAAACGTGGAAACAGCGCTTTACAACAGTATCGCATTCTCAGGTGCAGCTGATAACTTTATTACATGTAAACATAAAATCCATCATATTCTTCATGAATGCTACTCAAATAGACAGGAAAACCTATCCTGAAGTGTTCTGTATAGACAGGACAATGTGTGACAAAAACTCAGTTCTCAGACACAGAGAACGCTTCTGACGAGGACTTAGAGCAGATCCTGACGCTTAACAGAGCGTTACAACAGTATCGCATTCTCAGGTGTAGCTGATAACTTTATTAAATGTTAACATGAAATCCATCATATTCTTCATGAATGCTACTCAAATAGACAGAAAACTTATCCTGAAGTGTTCTGTGTAGAAATCTCACTTAATGTGAACGCTCAGATTTTTGATACACTCAGACAGCTTTAACGAGGAAAGAGCCGATTCAGACGCTGGAAAAGTGGAAACAGCGCTTTACAACAGTATCGCATTCTCAGGTGTAGCTGATAACTTTATTACATGTAAACATGAAATCCATCATATTCTTCATGAATGCTACTCAAATACACAGGAAAACTTATCCTGAAGTGTTCTGTATAGACAGGACAATGTGTGACAAAAACTCAGTTCTCAGACACAGAGAACGCTTCTGACGAGGACTTAGAGCAGATCCTGACGCTTAACAGAGCGTTACAACAGTATCGCATTCTCAGGTGCAGCTGATAACTTTATTACATGTAACATGAAATCCATCATATTCTTCATGAATGCTACTCAAATAGACAGGAAAACTATCCTGAAGTGTTCTGTATAGACAGGACAATGTGTGACAAAAACTCAGTTCTCAGACACAGAGAACGCTTCTGACGAGGACTTAGAGCAGATCCTGACGCTTAACAGAGCGTTACAACAGTATCGCATTCTCAGGTGCAGCTGATAACTTTATGACATGTAAACATGAAATCCATCATATTCTTCATGAATGCTACTCAAATACACAGGAAAACTTATCCTGAAGTGTTCTGTGTAGAGATCCCACTTAATGTGAATGCTCAGATTTTGGATACACACAGACAGCTTTAACGAGGAAAGAGCCGATTCAGACGCTGGAAAAGTGGAAACAGCGCTTTACAACAGTATCGCATTCTCAGGTGTAGCTGATAACTTTATGACATGTAAACATGAAATCCATCATATTCTTCATGAATGCTACTCAAATAGACAGGAAAACCTATCCTGAAGTGTTCTGTGTAGAAATCTCACTTAATGTGAACGCTCAGATTTTTGATACACTCAGACAGCTTTAAGGAGGGAAAGAGCCGATTCAGACGCTGGAAAAGTGGAAACAGCGCTTTACAACAGTATCGCATTCTCAGGTGTAGCTGATAACTTTATTACATGTTAACATGAAATCCATCATATTCTTCATGAATGCTACTCAAATAGACAGGAAAACTATCCTGAAGTGTTCTGTATAGACAGGACAATGAGTGACAAAAACTCAGTTCTCAGACACAGAGAACGCTTCTGACGAGGACTTAGAGCAGATCCTGACGCTTAACAGAGCGTTACAACAGTATCGCATTCTCAGGTGCAGCTGATAACTTTATGACATGTAAACATGAAATCCATCATATTCTTCATGAATGCTACTCAAATAGACAGGAAAACTTATCCTGAAGTGTTCTGTATAGACAGGACAATGAGTGACAAAAACTCAGTTCTCAGACACAGAGAACGCTTCTGACG
>NC_079367.1:1284744-1289705 GCF_021018895.1 Seriola aureovittata | reverse complement strand
TAACCTAACCCTACCCTAACCCTAACCCTAACCCTAACCCTAACCTGTAAAATAATTGATTTATTGAGAAAGAAGAAAACATTATTCAAAATGTATACAGGTTATTTAACTTGAATAATAATTGATTTATTAAAATCATAATTCTGATTGAAGATTGGACACACACCGGGATTTGATCAACCCCGGCTGGGCCTTCCTCAGGTGAGGGTGTCTAGTGATAAACGGCCGAAACGCCCTGTGACCCTGGGGTCCACTACTGAAGATGTGTCCTTCAATTTACCACAATCATTTTTCTTAATTAAAATAAAATAAGTAATACACTTATGGATTGTGGTACATGAAAGCAAATTGCTTTAACACAGTTGTCTCGCGGCCTCCCGGGGACTGTGAATGTTAATTGATACACATGTATCTCACCTATATTTATAGTCTCCCTGACCTTTAACCTGGACCTCAACAGACGTGACCTTTTGACCCGACCTTTGTATAGATGTTGAAGATAGCTGAATTCATGAGATCCATCAATGGTGATTGGTGGACATTAAGAAAGCAATAACGCTATTAAATGGTCTTGCAAATGGTGGTCTCAACTGGTCTTCGTGGGACGTCGGCTTCATCATCATCATCATCATCATCATCATCATCATCATCATCCTCATCCTATTTCATATTACAAGACCTTTAGTGTAGGACGTCTATTCTCCCTCAGAACCTCATGCTAGCCTCTCCACTGGTCCTTAATCAAGGAATGGTAATTGAGGAACTGAGGCTCTGATCTTTTATTCTCTCTCTCTCTCTCTCTCTCTCTCTCTCTCTCTCTACTGCGGTATGGTGTGATGTACACAAAGTGGGGGACTCCAGTTGACATGCGCTGGCCAGTGCTTTGCCTTTGGCTCTCTATCCAACTGTGATGCCCAGTGGCATCATGGGGAGAGTCATCGTGATAATTTTTATAAACCTAACCCTAACCCTAACCCTAACCCTAACCCTAACCCTGAATACTTACACTAACCCTAACCATTTCTGGGTGGCTGCCTAACCCTAACCTCACTGGTTGTGGCACCAGCACCCTCTGATTGGCCTACTCATGTTTGGTAAGGCAGGAGTTGGCCAATTAGAGAGTGCTGATGCCACAAGCAGTGAGCTTACCTGTGGAAGGAAAGTATCCTGTGGAAGAAGAAAACATTACAACACTTACCTGATACCTTACCTGACTCCCAGCATATCTCTGGGCACTTACCTTGCATCCTTAGGCCCCGGGTACACCACACACCTGGTATACTGTCATTTGACCTATAGAAAAAATGTCAACATACCAAAAAATGTCTCTTGGAATGGGTACCTATCGACTCCAAATGGTCTGAAACATGCTCCTAAATGGTTTCTACAAGGTAGATTTTGGCTTCAACACTTAGTCAATTTTCAGTACCAATCGTCTCCCATTCATTTCCTATGGGAAAGACGTTTTGGCTTATAACTCCGGAACGAAAGGTCGTAGAGACACGGGAGTGGGTGGCGTCAGACCTAATTAGGGGGCGCTGAACACGCCAGTCTTGGACCCATCTCTCTACGACTTACGGTTCCCGAGATACAGACAATTTAACATTTTTACGCAATGCATCTCGGGAACCGAAGGTCCCACAGGCGAGTGGCTGGTACCGTTGGAAAGGGCGTGGCCGAATTAGTGGGGGCGAAACTTGGTTTCAGGTCTCTACGACCTTCCTATCAGAAGCTACAGACCTTAACGACTATGGTAGGGGGTACGATAGGTGGCAAAACTCTGTTAACCTAACCCTAACCCTAACCCTAACCCTAACCCTAACCCTAACCCTAACCCTAACCCTAACCCTAACCCTAACCCTAACCCTAACCCTAACCCTAACCCTAGCAGAACGGTTGACATGAAAGACCAAATGACCTTAAACGGGACCTAAAGCATGAAGACAGTGCAACTCAACAAACTTAACATTAATCAAAATACATAGAAGATGTTTAACCTGTAAAATAATTGATTTATTGAGAAAGAAGAAAACATTATTCAAAATGTATACAGGTTATTTAACTTGAATAATAATTGATTTATTAAAATCATAATTCTGATTGAAGATTGGACACACACCGGGATTTGATCAACCCCGGCTGGGCCTTCCTCAGGTGAGGGTGTCTAGTGATAAACGGCCGAAACGCCCTGTGACCCTGGGGTCCACTACTGAAGATGTGTCCTTCAATTTACCACAATCATTTTTCTTAATTAAAATAAAATAAGTAATACACTTATGGATTGTGGTACATGAAAGCAAATTGCTTTAACACAGTTGTCTCGCGGCCTCCCGGGGACTGTGAATGTTAATTGATACACATGTATCTCACCTATATTTATAGTCTCCCTGACCTTTAACCTGGACCTCAACAGACGTGACCTTTTGACCCGACCTTTGTATAGATGTTGAAGATAGCTGAATTCATGAGATCCATCAATGGTGATTGGTGGACATTAAGAAAGCAATAACGCTATTAAATGGTCTTGCAAATGGTGGTCTCAACTGGTCTTCGTGGGACGTCGGCTTCATCATCATCATCATCATCATCATCATCATCATCATCATCCTCATCCTATTTCATATTACAAGACCTTTAGTGTAGGACGTCTATTCTCCCTCAGAACCTCATGCTAGCCTCTCCACTGGTCCTTAATCAAGGAATGGTAATTGAGGAACTGAGGCTCTGATCTTTTATTCTCTCTCTCTCTCTCTCTCTCTCTCTCTCTCTCTCTACTGCGGTATGGTGTGATGTACACAAAGTGGGGGACTCCAGTTGACATGCGCTGGCCAGTGCTTTGCCTTTGGCTCTCTATCCAACTGTGATGCCCAGTGGCATCATGGGGAGAGTCATCGTGATAATTTTTATAAACCTAACCCTAACCCTAACCCTAACCCTAACCCTGAATACTTACACTAACCCTAACCATTTCTGGGTGGCTGCCTAACCCTAACCTCACTGGTTGTGGCACCAGCACCCTCTGATTGGCCTACTCATGTTTGGTAAGGCAGGAGTTGGCCAATTAGAGAGTGCTGATGCCACAAGCAGTGAGCTTACCTGTGGAAGGAAAGTATCCTGTGGAAGAAGAAAACATTACAACACTTACCTGATACCTTACCTGACTCCCAGCATATCTCTGGGCACTTACCTTGCATCCTTAGGCCCCGGGTACACCACACACCTGGTATACTGTCATTTGACCTATAGAAAAAATGTCAACATACCAAAAAATGTCTCTTGGAAATGGGTACCTATCGACTCCAAATGGTCTGAAACATGCTCCTAAATGGTTTCTACAAGGTAGATTTTGGCTTCAACACTTAGTCAATTTTCAGTACCAATCGTCTCCCATTCATTTCCTATGGGAAAGACGTTTTGGCTTATAACTCCGGAACGAAAGGTCGTAGAGACACGGGAGTGGGTGGCGTCAGACCTAATTAGGGGGCGCTGAACACGCCAGTCTTGGACCCATCTCTCTACGACTTACGGTTCCCGAGATACAGACAATTTAACATTTTTACGCAATGCATCTCGGGAACCGAAGGTCCCACAGGCGAGTGGCTGGTACCGTTGGAAAGGGCGTGGCCGAATTAGTGGGGGCGAAACTTGGTTTCAGGTCTCTACGACCTTCCTATCAGAAGCTACAGACCTTAACGACTATGGTAGGGGGTACGATAGGTGGCAAAACTCTGTTAACCTAACCCTAACCCTAACCCTAACCCTAACCCTAACCCTAACCCTAACCCTAACCCTAACCCTAACCCTAACCCTAACCCTACAGACACACTCCACCAACACAACACAACTCTCCTTCTCCACCACACCTGATACCCTTTGTCTCCACCTTTTCCCACCAAACCACCGGCATACACAGCATTATCAAACACAACTTCTCCATATTACAGTCCCAACACCTGGCTTTTCAGAACCACCGCATCATCTCAGCCCATAGAAAACATAAAAACCTCCAATCCATCCTCGTCAGATCACAATATACCGACCATAGACCCACACCCCCACTTTCACACAGCCACCACTACAGAAATAGAAAATTCATCCACAATCCATATAGTAATACATCATTTCCCACTCTCGGTTCATTTTCCATCACCACCACCAACGTTGTCTATATCATCACATGCACACTCTGCAATAAACACTACATCGGCGAAACAAAACATTCCACTCACACCCGTCTGTCTCAGCACCTGTATAACATTGGGGAAGGTCGACTCCCCACCCCCCTTGTACAGCATTTCCAGGACCATCCCCCCATCCACCTTATCATCACCGTTTTGGAAAATAATGACCGCTGGACCTGTGGGCAGAGGAAGAGAGCGGAGAAGATTTGGATCCACAGGCTTGGGACCACTGTGCCTGGAGGCCTAAACGATGACTAAAAGAAAGAGAACCACATCCACCACCTCCAGGTACGGCACTCCCTAGCCTGTTCCTGCACTTTTCTTGGACCATGCGGATCCCATCCCAACCAAACCGGTAAGACAGCACAATGGCTAAGACCCCGGTCTGCCATATGGTAGACTGGGGTTCGAATCCACACCTGGGCAGGAGATGCATATTTTAAAAAATTTTTTTATTTTTAACATTCTCAATATTTGAATTTTAGAAGTAGGGACAGGAAAACAAAACCCCCCCCCCCCCCCTTAATACTAATACTTTTTAATATATTTTTATGCATGCTTGTTATTACTAATACTGATTATAAGCACTTATGTTTTATTCTCATAGCACTTGTATTTTATCTTCTGAGCACTTACCCCTCCTGCCCCTACCTTTAGAACCAAATACACCCCTCCATCTTAGAATTTTCACCTTTTTTTTTTTTTTTTTTTTTTTTTTTTTTTTTTTTTTTTTTTTTTTTTTTTTTTAATTAATTTATTTTATTTATCTATTTATTAATT
>NC_079367.1:1244744-1282244 GCF_021018895.1 Seriola aureovittata | reverse complement strand
ATACTTACACTAACCCTAACCATTTCTGGGTGGCTGCCTAACCCTAACCTCACTGGTTGTGGCACCAGCACCCTCTGATTGGCCTACTCATGTTTGGTAAGGCAGGAGTTGGCCAATTAGAGAGTGCTGATGCCACAAGCAGTGAGCTTACCTGTGGAAGGAAAGTATCCTGTGGAAGAAGAAAACATTACAACACTTACCTGATACCTTACCTGACTCCCAGCATATCTCTGGGCACTTACCTTGCATCCTTAGGCCCCGGGTACACCACACACCTGGTATACTACCATTTGACCTATAGAAAAAATGTCAACATACCAAAAAATGTCTCTTGGAAATGGGTACCTATCGACTCCAAATGGTCTGAAACATGCTCCTAAATGGTTTCTACAAGGTAGATTTTGGCTTCAACACTTAGTCAATTTTCAGTACCAATCGTCTCCCATTCATTTCCTATGGGAAAGACGTTTTGGCTTATAACTCCGGAACGAAAGGTCGTAGAGACACGGGAGTGGGTGGCGTCAGACCTAATTAGGGGGCGCTGAACACGCCAGTCTTGGACCCATCTCTCTACGACTTACGGTTCCCGAGATACAGACAATTTAAAATTTTTACGCAATGCATCTCGGGAACCGAAGGTCCCACAGGCGAGTGGCTGGTACCGTTGGAAAGGGCGTGGCCGAATTAGTGGGGGCGAAACTTGGTTTCAGGTCTCTACGACCTTCCTATCAGAAGCTACAGACCTTAACGACTATGGTAGGGGGTACGATAGGTGGCAAAACTCTGTTAACCTAACCCTAACCCTAACCCTAACCCTAACCCTAACCCTAACCCTTGGTTTCAGGTCTCTACGACCTTCCTATCAGAAGCTACAGACCTTAACGACTATGGTAGGGGGTACGATAGGTGGCAAAACTCTGTTAACCTAACCCTAACCCTAACCCTAACCCTAACCCTAACCCCAACCCCAACCCCAACCCCAACCCTAACCCTAACCCTAACCCTAACCTGTTTAAAAATATATAAATACTGTTTAAAAATATATACATGATTATTTGTTATTATTTAATTCATTAAAATTCATTTAAAGGGTTAAAATATAGAGCTAAATTCATAATATGGGGATTACATTAAAAAACTATCAGGATTTAAGGGGTTAATTCGATTTATTTCAAAAAACAAAATTTAGACGATAAAAATTTAAAAAGACGACGAGCGAGTATAAAAAGGGTGAAAACACATTGAGGGCTCATTCTGAGCTGAGGCTTTGTTGGAGACAGCTGGTTTTTAGTGCTTGAGAGTTACTGGCCATTATTTCATTTTGCCCTGCCTGAAGAAGGCACAGAGTGTGCCGAAACGTCGCGAGAGGGCACACATTTTTTGTTTATTAATAATATAAAAATATAGTTTTATTTTTTAGGGAGTTTTTTATTTTTTTATAAAAATTCATTTTTTCTTTAATTTAAATTTATAGAAAAATTAAAAGAAACCCCCCCATCATTCCTTATGGCCTTTGCCGATGAGGATGATGGGTGGCAAGTGGTTCGCCATGGAAGAAGGGGTCGCTTCCGTGGGCGAAACTTTGACCTTCGACCCCAAGACCGGAGTTGGTCTTCTTGGGACCAGGGAGGGATGAGTGCCAGGGGGAGGGCCCGTGCATTTCCCGACCCTCAATGGAGGGACGGGCTAACCCTTCGCCTAACCCTAACCCTAACCCTAACACTAATACTTACACTAACCCTGAATACTTACACTAACCCTAACCATTTCTGGGTGGCTGCCTAACCCTAACCTCACTGGTTGTGGCACCAGCACCCTCTGATTGGCCTACTCATGTTTGGTAAGGCAGGAGTTGGCCAATTAGAGAGTGCTGATGCCACAAGCAGTGAGCTTACCTGTGGAAGGAAAGTATCCTGTGGAAGAAGAAAACATTACAACACTTACCTGATACCTTACCTGACTCCCAGCATATCTCTGGGCACTTACCTTGCATCCTTAGGCCCCGGGTACACCACACACCTGGTATACTACCATTTGACCTATAGAAAAAATGTCAACATACCAAAAAATGTCTCTTGGAAATGGGTACCTATCGACTCCAAATGGTCTGAAACATGCTCCTAAATGGTTTCTACAAGGTAGATTTTGGCTTCAACACTTAGTCAATTTTCAGTACCAATCGTCTCCCATTCATTTCCTATGGGAAAGACGTTTTGGCTTATAACTCCGGAACGAAAGGTCGTAGAGACACGGGAGTGGGTGGCGTCAGACCTAATTAGGGGGCGCTGAACACGCCAGTCTTGGACCCATCTCTCTACGACTTACGGTTCCCGAGATACAGACAATTTAAAATTTTTACGCAATGCATCTCGGGAACCGAAGGTCCCACAGGCGAGTGGCTGGTACCGTTGGAAAGGGCGTGGCCGAATTAGTGGGGGCGAAACTTGGTTTCAGGTCTCTACGACCTTCCTATCAGAAGCTACAGACCTTAACGACTATGGTAGGGGGTACGATAGGTGGCAAAACTCTGTTAACCTAACCCTAACCCTAACCCTAACCCTAACCCTAACCCTAACCCTAACCCTAACCCTAACCCTAACCCTAACCCTAACCCTAACCCTAACCCTAACCCTAACCCTAACCCTAACCCTAACCCTAACCCTAACCCTAACCCTAACCCTAACCCTAACCCTAACCCTAACCCTAACCCTAACCCTAACCCTAACCTAACCCTAACCCTAACCCTAACCCTAACCCTAACCCTAACCCTAACCCTAACCCTAACCCTAACCCTAACCCTAACCCTAACCCTAACCCTAACCCTAACCCTAACCCCAACCCTAACCCTAACCCTAACCCTAACCCTAACCCAGCATATCTCTGGGCACTTACCTTGCATCCTTAGGCCCCGGGTACACCACACACCTGGTATACTGTCATTTGACCTATAGAAAAAATGTCAACATACCAAAAAATGTCTCTTGGAAATGGGTACCTATCGACTCCAAATGGTCTGAAACATGCTCCTAAATGGTTTCTACAAGGTAGATTTTGGCTTCAACACTTAGTCAATTTTCAGTACCAATCGTCTCCCATTCATTCCTATGGGAAAGACGTTTTGGCTTATAACTCCGGAACGAAAGGTCGTAGAGACACGGGAGTGGGTGGCGTCAGACCTAATTAGGGGGCGCTGAACACGCCAGTCTTGGACCCATCTCTCTACGACTTACGGTTCCCGAGATACAGACAATTTAACATTTTTACGCAATGCATCTCGGGAACCGAAGGTCCCACAGGCGAGTGGCTGGTACCGTTGGAAAGGGCGTGGCCGAATTAGTGGGGGCGAAACTTGGTTTCAGGTCTCTACGACCTTCCTATCAGAAGCTACAGACCTTAACGACTATGGTAGGGGGTACGATAGGTGGCAAAACTCTGTTAACCTAACCCTAACCCTAACCCTAACCCTAACCCTAACCCTAACCCTAACCAAATGACCTTAAACGGGACCTAAAGCATGAAGACAGTGCAACTCAACAAACTTAACATTAATCAAAATACATAGAAGATGTTTAACCTGTAAAATAATTGATTTATTGAGAAAGAAGAAAACATTATTCAAAATGTATACAGGTTATTTAACTTGAATAATAATTGATTTATTAAAATCATAATTCTGATTGAAGATTGGACACACACCGGGATTTGATCAACCCCGGCTGGGCCTTCCTCAGGTGAGGGTGTCTAGTGATAAACGGCCGAAACGCCCTGTGACCCTGGGGTCCACTACTGAAGATGTGTCCTTCAATTTACCACAATCATTTTTCTTAATTAAAATAAAATAAGTAATACACTTATGGATTGTGGTACATGAAAGCAAATTGCTTTAACACAGTTGTCTCGCGGCCTCCCGGGGACTGTGAATGTTAATTGATACACATGTATCTCACCTATATTTATAGTCTCCCTGACCTTTAACCTGGACCTCAACAGACGTGACCTTTTGACCCGACCTTTGTATAGATGTTGAAGATAGCTGAATTCATGAGATCCATCAATGGTGATTGGTGGACATTAAGAAAGCAATAACGCTATTAAATGGTCTTGCAAATGGTGGTCTCAACTGGTCTTCGTGGGACGTCGGCTTCATCATCATCATCATCATCATCATCATCATCATCATCATCCTCATCCTATTTCATATTACAAGACCTTTAGTGTAGGACGTCTATTCTCCCTCAGAACCTCATGCTAGCCTCTCCACTGGTCCTTAATCAAGGAATGGTAATTGAGGAACTGAGGCTCTGATCTTTTATTCTCTCTCTCTCTCTCTCTCTCTCTCTCTCTCTCTCTACTGCGGTATGGTGTGATGTACACAAAGTGGGGGACTCCAGTTGACATGCGCTGGCCAGTGCTTTGCCTTTGGCTCTCTATCCAACTGTGATGCCCAGTGGCATCATGGGGAGAGTCATCGTGATAATTTTTATAAACCTAACCCTAACCCTAACCCTAACCCTAACCCTAACCCTGAATACTTACACTAACCCTAACCATTTCTGGGTGGCTGCCTAACCCTAACCTCACTGGTTGTGGCACCAGCACCCTCTGATTGGCCTACTCATGTTTGGTAAGGCAGGAGTTGGCCAATTAGAGAGTGCTGATGCCACAAGCAGTGAGCTTACCTGTGGAAGGAAAGTATCCTGTGGAAGAAGAAAACATTACAACACTTACCTGATACCTTACCTGACTCCCAGCATATCTCTGGGCACTTACCTTGCATCCTTAGGCCCCGGGTACACCACACACCTGGTATACTGTCATTTGACCTATAGAAAAAATGTCAACATACCAAAAAATGTCTCTTGGAAATGGGTACCTATCGACTCCAAATGGTCTGAAACATGCTCCTAAATGGTTTCTACAAGGTAGATTTTGGCTTCAACACTTAGTCAATTTTCAGTACCAATCGTCTCCCATTCATTTCCTATGGGAAAGACGTTTTGGCTTATAACTCCGGAACGAAAGGTCGTAGAGACACGGGAGTGGGTGGCGTCAGACCTAATTAGGGGGCGCTGAACACGCCAGTCTTGGACCCATCTCTCTACGACTTACGGTTCCCGAGATACAGACAATTTAACATTTTTACGCAATGCATCTCGGGAACCGAAGGTCCCACAGGCGAGTGGCTGGTACCGTTGGAAAGGGCGTGGCCGAATTAGTGGGGGCGAAACTTGGTTTCAGGTCTCTACGACCTTCCTATCAGAAGCTACAGACCTTAACGACTATGGTAGGGGGTACGATAGGTGGCAAAACTCTGTTAACCTAACCCTAACCCTAACCCTAACCCTAACCCTAACCCTAACCCTAACCCTAACCCTAACCCTAACCCTAACCCTAACCCTAACCCTAACCCTAACCCCAACCCTAACCCTAACCCTAACCCTAACCCTAACCCAGCATATCTCTGGGCACTTACCTTGCATCCTTAGGCCCCGGGTACACCACACACCTGGTATACTGTCATTTGACCTATAGAAAAAATGTCAACATACCAAAAAATGTCTCTTGGAAATGGGTACCTATCGACTCCAAATGGTCTGAAACATGCTCCTAAATGGTTTCTACAAGGTAGATTTTGGCTTCAACACTTAGTCAATTTTCAGTACCAATCGTCTCCCATTCATTTCCTATGGGAAAGACGTTTTGGCTTATAACTCCGGAACGAAAGGTCGTAGAGACACGGGAGTGGGTGGCGTCAGACCTAATTAGGGGGCGCTGAACACGCCAGTCTTGGACCCATCTCTCTACGACTTACGGTTCCCGAGATACAGACAATTTAACATTTTTACGCAATGCATCTCGGGAACCGAAGGTCCCACAGGCGAGTGGCTGGTACCGTTGGAAAGGGCGTGGCCGAATTAGTGGGGGCGAAACTTGGTTTCAGGTCTCTACGACCTTCCTATCAGAAGCTACAGACCTTAACGACTATGGTAGGGGGTACGATAGGTGGCAAAACTCTGTTAACCTAACCCTAACCCTAACCCTAACCTAACCCTAACCCTAACCCTAACCCTAACCAAATGACCTTAAACGGGACCTAAAGCATGAAGACAGTGCAACTCAACAAACTTAACATTAATCAAAATACATAGAAGATGTTTAACCTGTAAAATAATTGATTTATTGAGAAAGAAGAAAACATTATTCAAAATGTATACAGGTTATTTAACTTGAATAATAATTGATTTATTAAAATCATAATTCTGATTGAAGATTGGACACACACCGGGATTTGATCAACCCCGGCTGGGCCTTCCTCAGGTGAGGGTGTCTAGTGATAAACGGCCGAAACGCCCTGTGACCCTGGGGTCCACTACTGAAGATGTGTCCTTCAATTTACCACAATCATTTTTCTTAATTAAAATAAAATAAGTAATACACTTATGGATTGTGGTACATGAAAGCAAATTGCTTTAACACAGTTGTCTCGCGGCCTCCCGGGGACTGTGAATGTTAATTGATACACATGTATCTCACCTATATTTATAGTCTCCCTGACCTTTAACCTGGACCTCAACAGACGTGACCTTTTGACCCGACCTTTGTATAGATGTTGAAGATAGCTGAATTCATGAGATCCATCAATGGTGATTGGTGGACATTAAGAAAGCAATAACGCTATTAAATGGTCTTGCAAATGGTGGTCTCAACTGGTCTTCGTGGGACGTCGGCTTCATCATCATCATCATCATCATCATCATCATCATCATCATCCTCATCCTATTTCATATTACAAGACCTTTAGTGTAGGACGTCTATTCTCCCTCAGAACCTCATGCTAGCCTCTCCACTGGTCCTTAATCAAGGAATGGTAATTGAGGAACTGAGGCTCTGATCTTTTATTCTCTCTCTCTCTCTCTCTCTCTCTCTCTCTCTCTCTACTGCGGTATGGTGTGATGTACACAAAGTGGGGGACTCCAGTTGACATGCGCTGGCCAGTGCTTTGCCTTTGGCTCTCTATCCAACTGTGATGCCCAGTGGCATCATGGGGAGAGTCATCGTGATAATTTTTATAAACCTAACCCTAACCCTAACCCTAACCCTAACCCTAACCCTGAATACTTACACTAACCCTAACCATTTCTGGGTGGCTGCCTAACCCTAACCTCACTGGTTGTGGCACCAGCACCCTCTGATTGGCCTACTCATGTTTGGTAAGGCAGGAGTTGGCCAATTAGAGAGTGCTGATGCCACAAGCAGTGAGCTTACCTGTGGAAGGAAAGTATCCTGTGGAAGAAGAAAACATTACAACACTTACCTGATACCTTACCTGACTCCCAGCATATCTCTGGGCACTTACCTTGCATCCTTAGGCCCCGGGTACACCACACACCTGGTATACTGTCATTTGACCTATAGAAAAAATGTCAACATACCAAAAAATGTCTCTTGGAAATGGGTACCTATCGACTCCAAATGGTCTGAAACATGCTCCTAAATGGTTTCTACAAGGTAGATTTTGGCTTCAACACTTAGTCAATTTTCAGTACCAATCGTCTCCCATTCATTTCCTATGGGAAAGACGTTTTGGCTTATAACTCCGGAACGAAAGGTCGTAGAGACACGGGAGTGGGTGGCGTCAGACCTAATTAGGGGGCGCTGAACACGCCAGTCTTGGACCCATCTCTCTACGACTTACGGTTCCCGAGATACAGACAATTTAACATTTTTACGCAATGCATCTCGGGAACCGAAGGTCCCACAGGCGAGTGGCTGGTACCGTTGGAAAGGGCGTGGCCGAATTAGTGGGGGCGAAACTTGGTTTCAGGTCTCTACGACCTTCCTATCAGAAGCTACAGACCTTAACGACTATGGTAGGGGGTACGATAGGTGGCAAAACTCTGTTAACCTAACCCTAACCCTAACCCTAACCCTAACCCTAACCCTAACCCTAACCCTAACCCTAACCCTAACCCTAACCCTAACCCTAACCCTAACCCTAACCCTAACCCTAGCAGAACGGTTGACATGAAAGACCAAATGACCTTAAACGGGACCTAAAGCATGAAGACAGTGCAACTCAACAAACTTAACATTAATCAAAATACATAGAAGATGTTTAACCTGTAAAATAATTGATTTATTGAGAAAGAAGAAAACATTATTCAAAATGTATACAGGTTATTTAACTTGAATAATAATTGATTTATTAAAATCATAATTCTGATTGAAGATTGGACACACACCGGGATTTGATCAACCCCGGCTGGGCCTTCCTCAGGTGAGGGTGTCTAGTGATAAACGGCCGAAACGCCCTGTGACCCTGGGGTCCACTACTGAAGATGTGTCCTTCAATTTACCACAATCATTTTTCTTAATTAAAATAAAATAAGTAATACACTTATGGATTGTGGTACATGAAAGCAAATTGCTTTAACACAGTTGTCTCGCGGCCTCCCGGGGACTGTGAATGTTAATTGATACACATGTATCTCACCTATATTTATAGTCTCCCTGACCTTTAACCTGGACCTCAACAGACGTGACCTTTTGACCCGACCTTTGTATAGATGTTGAAGATAGCTGAATTCATGAGATCCATCAATGGTGATTGGTGGACATTAAGAAAGCAATAACGCTATTAAATGGTCTTGCAAATGGTGGTCTCAACTGGTCTTCGTGGGACGTCGGCTTCATCATCATCATCATCATCATCATCATCATCATCATCCTCATCCTATTTCATATTACAAGACCTTTAGTGTAGGACGTCTATTCTCCCTCAGAACCTCATGCTAGCCTCTCCACTGGTCCTTAATCAAGGAATGGTAATTGAGGAACTGAGGCTCTGATCTTTTATTCTCTCTCTCTCTCTCTCTCTCTCTCTCTCTCTCTCTACTGCGGTATGGTGTGATGTACACAAAGTGGGGGACTCCAGTTGACATGCGCTGGCCAGTGCTTTGCCTTTGGCTCTCTATCCAACTGTGATGCCCAGTGGCATCATGGGGAGAGTCATCGTGATAATTTTTATAAACCTAACCCTAACCCTAACCCTAACCCTAACCCTGAATACTTACACTAACCCTAACCATTTCTGGGTGGCTGCCTAACCCTAACCTCACTGGTTGTGGCACCAGCACCCTCTGATTGGCCTACTCATGTTTGGTAAGGCAGGAGTTGGCCAATTAGAGAGTGCTGATGCCACAAGCAGTGAGCTTACCTGTGGAAGGAAAGTATCCTGTGGAAGAAGAAAACATTACAACACTTACCTGATACCTTACCTGACTCCCAGCATATCTCTGGGCACTTACCTTGCATCCTTAGGCCCCGGGTACACCACACACCTGGTATACTGTCATTTGACCTATAGAAAAAATGTCAACATACCAAAAAATGTCTCTTGGAAATGGGTACCTATCGACTCCAAATGGTCTGAAACATGCTCCTAAATGGTTTCTACAAGGTAGATTTTGGCTTCAACACTTAGTCAATTTTCAGTACCAATCGTCTCCCATTCATTTCCTATGGGAAAGACGTTTTGGCTTATAACTCCGGAACGAAAGGTCGTAGAGACACGGGAGTGGGTGGCGTCAGACCTAATTAGGGGGCGCTGAACACGCCAGTCTTGGACCCATCTCTCTACGACTTACGGTTCCCGAGATACAGACAATTTAACATTTTTACGCAATGCATCTCGGGAACCGAAGGTCCCACAGGCGAGTGGCTGGTACCGTTGGAAAGGGCGTGGCCGAATTAGTGGGGGCGAAACTTGGTTTCAGGTCTCTACGACCTTCCTATCAGAAGCTACAGACCTTAACGACTATGGTAGGGGGTACGATAGGTGGCAAAACTCTGTTAACCTAACCCTAACCCTAACCCTAACCCTAACCCTAACCCTAACCCTAACCCTAACCCTAACCCTAACCCTAACCCTAACCCTACAGACACACTCCACCAACACAACACAACTCTCCTTCTCCACCACACCTGATACCCTTTGTCTCCACCTTTTCCCACCAAACCACCGGCATACACAGCATTATCAAACACAACTTCTCCATATTACAGTCCCAACACCTGGCTTTTCAGAACCACCGCATCATCTCAGCCCATAGAAAACATAAAAACCTCCAATCCATCCTCGTCAGATCACAATATACCGACCATAGACCCACACCCCCACTTTCACACAGCCACCACTACAGAAATAGAAAATTCATCCACAATCCATATAGTAATACATCATTTCCCACTCTCGGTTCATTTTCCATCACCACCACCAACGTTGTCTATATCATCACATGCACACTCTGCAATAAACACTACATCGGCGAAACAAAACATTCCACTCACACCCGTCTGTCTCAGCACCTGTATAACATTGGGGAAGGTCGACTCCCCACCCCCCTTGTACAGCATTTCCAGGACCATCCCCCCATCCACCTTATCATCACCGTTTTGGAAAATAATGACCGCTGGACCTGTGGGCAGAGGAAGAGAGCGGAGAAGATTTGGATCCACAGGCTTGGGACCACTGTGCCTGGAGGCCTAAACGATGACTAAAAGAAAGAGAACCACATCCACCACCTCCAGGTACGGCACTCCCTAGCCTGTTCCTGCACTTTTCTTGGACCATGCGGATCCCATCCCAACCAAACCGGTAAGACAGCACAATGGCTAAGACCCCGGTCTGCCATATGGTAGACTGGGGTTCGAATCCACACCTGGGCAGGAGATGCATATTTTAAAAAATTTTTTTTATTTTTAACATTCTCAATATTTGAATTTTAGAAGTAGGGACAGGAAAACAAAACCCCCCCCCCCCCCTTAATACTAATACTTTTTAATATATTTTTATGCATGCTTGTTATTACTAATACTGATTATAAGCACTTATGTTTTATTCTCATAGCACTTGTATTTTATCTTCTGAGCACTTACCCCTCCTGCCCCTACCTTTAGAACCAAATACACCCCTCCATCTTAGAATTTTCACCTTTTTTTTTTTTTTTTTTTTTTTTTTTTTTTTTTTTTTTTTTTTTTTTTTTTTTTTTTTAATTAATTTATTTTATTTATCTATTTATTAATTAATTTATTTTATTTTTTTTTTTTTTTTTTTTTTTTTTTTTTTTTTTTTTTTTTTCTGTCTAATTAATTTTCTATTTTTTATGCATCTCCCAATGGTGTTCCGCATGGTCTTAATTGGGTCGGTTCCCAGCTCCCCAAGCTACTTTTTATATTTTTTTAATATATTTATTGGATTTTATTAATCATTATCTTTTTTAACCTATATTTATCTTTTTATTATTTTCATTTATTTGCTGGGCCCGTTACCCCTTGATAAATTTATTTGCAGCAGGTCCCTCTCTTCACTCTGCCTGGTGCTCTGCCTGGGAATCGAACCCTGGTCCCCGGTGGGAAGGACCACTGAACTTTCCACTCCACCACCCACTCTGTAGATCAGTAGGCCAGTGCACAGTATTTTAACCCAAACCCATAACCCCAACCCCAACCCCAACCCTAACCCTAACCCTAACCCTAACCCTAACCCTAACCCTAACCCTAACCCTTCGCCTAACCCTAACCCTAACCCTAACACTAATACTTACACTAACCCTGAATACTTACACTAACCCTAACCATTTCTGGGTGGCTGCCTAACCCTAACCTCACTGGTTGTGGCACCAGCACCCTCTGATTGGCCTACTCATGTTTGGTAAGGCAGGAGTTGGCCAATTAGAGAGTGCTGATGCCACAAGCAGTGAGCTTACCTGTGGAAGGAAAGTATCCTGTGGAAGAAGAAAACATTACAACACTTACCTGATACCTTACCTGACTCCCAGCATATCTCTGGGCACTTACCTTGCATCCTTAGGCCCCGGGTACACCACACACCTGGTATACTACCATTTGACCTATAGAAAAAATGTCAACATACCAAAAAATGTCTCTTGGAAATGGGTACCTATCGACTCCAAATGGTCTGAAACATGCTCCTAAATGGTTTCTACAAGGTAGATTTTGGCTTCAACACTTAGTCAATTTTCAGTACCAATCGTCTCCCATTCATTTCCTATGGGAAAGACGTTTTGGCTTATAACTCCGGAACGAAAGGTCGTAGAGACACGGGAGTGGGTGGCGTCAGACCTAATTAGGGGGCGCTGAACACGCCAGTCTTGGACCCATCTCTCTACGACTTACGGTTCCCGAGATACAGACAATTTAAAATTTTTACGCAATGCATCTCGGGAACCGAAGGTCCCACAGGCGAGTGGCTGGTACCGTTGGAAAGGGCGTGGCCGAATTAGTGGGGGCGAAACTTGGTTTCAGGTCTCTACGACCTTCCTATCAGAAGCTACAGACCTTAACGACTATGGTAGGGGGTACGATAGGTGGCAAAACTCTGTTAACCTAACCCTAACCCTAACCTAACCCTAACCCTAACCCTAACCCTTGGTTTCAGGTCTCTACGACCTTCCTATCAGAAGCTACAGACCTTAACGACTATGGTAGGGGGTACGATAGGTGGCAAAACTCTGTTAACCTAACCCTAACCCTAACCCTAACCCTAACCCTAACCCCAACCCCAACCCCAACCCCAACCCTAACCCTAACCTAACCCTAACCTGTTTAAAAATATATAAATACTGTTTAAAAATATATACATGATTATTGTTATTATTTAATTCATTAAAATTCATTTAAAGGGTTAAAATATAGAGCTAAATTCATAATATGGGGATTACATTAAAAAACTATCAGGATTTAAGGGGTTAATTCGATTTATTTCAAAAAACAAAATTTAGACGATAAAAATTTAAAAAGACGACGAGCGAGTATAAAAAGGGTGAAAACACATTGAGGGCTCATTCTGAGCTGAGGCTTTGTTGGAGACAGCTGGTTTTTAGTGCTTGAGAGTTACTGGCCATTATTTCATTTTGCCCTGCCTGAAGAAGGCACAGAGTGTGCCGAAACGTCGCGAGAGGGCACACATTTTTTGTTTATTAATAATATAAAAATATAGTTTTATTTTTTAGGGAGTTTTTTATTTTTTTATAAAAATTCATTTTTTCTTTAATTTAAATTTATAGAAAAATTAAAAGAAACCCCCCCATCATTCCTTATGGCCTTTGCCGATGAGGATGATGGGTGGCAAGTGGTTCGCCATGGAAGAAGGGGTCGCTTCCGTGGGCGAAACTTTGACCTTCGACCCCAAGACCGGAGTTGGTCTTCTTGGGACCAGGGAGGGATGAGTGCCAGGGGGAGGGCCCGTGCATTTCCCGACCCTCAATGGAGGGGACGGGCTAACCCTTCGCCTAACCCTAACCCTAACCCTAACACTAATACTTACACTAACCCTGAATACTTACACTAACCCTAACCATTTCTGGGTGGCTGCCTAACCCTAACCTCACTGGTTGTGGCACCAGCACCCTCTGATTGGCCTACTCATGTTTGGTAAGGCAGGAGTTGGCCAATTAGAGAGTGCTGATGCCACAAGCAGTGAGCTTACCTGTGGAAGGAAAGTATCCTGTGGAAGAAGAAAACATTACAACACTTACCTGATACCTTACCTGACTCCCAGCATATCTCTGGGCACTTACCTTGCATCCTTAGGCCCCGGGTACACCACACACCTGGTATACTACCATTTGACCTATAGAAAAAATGTCAACATACCAAAAAATGTCTCTTGGAAATGGGTACCTATCGACTCCAAATGGTCTGAAACATGCTCCTAAATGGTTTCTACAAGGTAGATTTTGGCTTCAACACTTAGTCAATTTTCAGTACCAATCGTCTCCCATTCATTTCCTATGGGAAAGACGTTTTGGCTTATAACTCCGGAACGAAAGGTCGTAGAGACACGGGAGTGGGTGGCGTCAGACCTAATTAGGGGGCGCTGAACACGCCAGTCTTGGACCCATCTCTCTACGACTTACGGTTCCCGAGATACAGACAATTTAAAATTTTTACGCAATGCATCTCGGGAACCGAAGGTCCCACAGGCGAGTGGCTGGTACCGTTGGAAAGGGCGTGGCCGAATTAGTGGGGGCGAAACTTGGTTTCAGGTCTCTACGACCTTCCTATCAGAAGCTACAGACCTTAACGACTATGGTAGGGGGTACGATAGGTGGCAAAACTCTGTTAACCTAACCCTAACCCTAACCCTAACCTAACCCTAACCCTAACCCTAACCCTAACCCTAACCCTAACAACTTTTTGGATACTACAGTTTTTTTCGGGCCCACCAACACCACTTCCAAAACACTACAAACAAAAGTTTACTTCAAACCCACGGACACACATGCTTTACTTCATAAATCCAGCTATCACCCGAAACATACATTTAAAGGAATCATAAAATCTCAACTCATCCGTTTTTTTTCGCATTTGCAGCAACATTCAAGATTTCCACACTGCCACCAGCACTCTTTTCCATAGCCTACGTTCCAGAGGCTACTCCAAACGCTTCCTCCGTACCATTAAAAACTCCACAGTGGCCTCTCTCGCTCCCACTCGCTCTCTCCCCCCTCTCTCTCTCTCCCTCCCTCTCTCCACCCCTCCATCCTTCCTCTCCACCCCAGGTCCATGAGCTTGGGCCGTCGGTAAGTCCTCCCCCTTACCCTAACCAGGGTTTGCACTCCCATCCCCTTCCTCCACCCTAAACCTAACCTACCCCCCCACCCCACATTTGGCTCCTAAACCCAACCCATCCCCTTCCCCTAACCCCAACCTACTCCTATCCCCCTGCCCTAACCCCAACCTACCCCTCTCCCCTTGCCCTAATCCTAACCCCAGCCCCAAGGACAAGAACGGCCCAAGCTCACCCTACAGACACACTCCACCAACACAACACAACTCTCCTTCTCCACCACACCTGATACCCTTTGTCTCCACCTTTTCCCACCAAACCACCGGCATACACAGCATTATCAAACACAACTTCTCCATATTACAGTCCCAACACCTGGCTTTTCAGAACCACCGCATCATCTCAGCCCATAGAAAACATAAAAACCTCCAATCCATCCTCGTCAGATCACAATATACCGACCATAGACCCACACCCCCACTTTCACACAGCCACCACTACAGAAATAGAAAATTCATCCACAATCCATATAGTAATACATCATTTCCCACTCTCGGTTCATTTTCCATCACCACCACCAACGTTGTCTATATCATCACATGCACACTCTGCAATAAACACTACATCGGCGAAACAAAACATTCCACTCACACCGTCTGTCTCAGCACCTGTATAACATTGGGGAAGGTCGACTCCCCACCCCCCTTGTACAGCATTTCCAGGACCATCCCCCCATCCACCTTATCATCACCGTTTTGGAAAATAATGACCGCTGGACCTGTGGGCAGAGGAAGAGAGCGGAGAAGATTTGGATCCACAGGCTTGGGACCACTGTGCCTGGAGGCCTAAACGATGACTAAAAGAAAGAGAACCACATCCACCACCTCCAGGTACGGCACTCCCCTAGCCTGTTCCTGCACTTTTCTTGGACCATGCGGATCCCATCCCAACCAAACCGGTAAGACAGCACAATGGCTAAGACCCCGGTCTGCCATATGGTAGACTGGGGTTCGAATCCACACCTGGGCAGGAGATGCATATTTTAAAAAATTTTTTTTATTTTTAACATTCTCAATATTTGAATTTTAGAAGTAGGGACAGGAAAACAAAACCCCCCCCCCCCCCCTTAATACTAATACTTTTTAATATATTTTTATGCATGCTTGTTATTACTAATACTGATTATAAGCACTTATGTTTTATTCTCATAGCACTTGTATTTTATCTTCTGAGCACTTACCCCTCCTGCCCCTACCTTTAGAACCAAATACACCCCTCCATCTTAGAATTTTCACCTTTTTTTTTTTTTTTTTTTTTTTTTTTTTTTTTTTTTTTTTTTTTTTTTTTTTTTTTTTTTTTTTAATTAATTTATTTTATTTATCTATTTATTAATTAATTTATTTATTTTTTTTTTTTTTTTTTTTTTTTTTTTTTTTTTTTTTTTTTTCTGTCTAATTAATTTTCTATTTTTTATGCATCTCCCAATGGTGTTCCGCATGGTCTTAATTGGGTCGGTTCCCAGCTCCCCAAGCTACTTTTTATATTTTTTTAATATATTTATTGGATTTTATTAATCATTATCTTTTTTAACCTATATTTATCTTTTTATTATTTTCATTTATTTGCTGGGCCCGTTACCCCTTGATAAATTTATTTGCAGCAGGTCCCTCTCTTCACTCTGCCTGGTGCTCTGCCTGGGAATCGAACCCTGGTCCCCGGTGGGAAGGACCACTGAACTTTCCACTCCACCACCCACTCTGTAGATCAGTAGGCCAGTGCACAGTATTTTAACCCAAACCCATAACCCCAACCCCAACCCCAACCCTAACCCTAACCCTAACCCTAACCCTAACCCTAACCCTAACCCTAACCCTTCGCCTAACCCTAACCCTAACCCTAACACTAATACTTACACTAACCCTGAATACTTACACTAACCCTAACCATTTCTGGGTGGCTGCCTAACCCTAACCTCACTGGTTGTGGCACCAGCACCCTCTGATTGGCCTACTCATGTTTGGTAAGGCAGGAGTTGGCCAATTAGAGAGTGCTGATGCCACAAGCAGTGAGCTTACCTGTGGAAGGAAAGTATCCTGTGGAAGAAGAAAACATTACAACACTTACCTGATACCTTACCTGACTCCCAGCATATCTCTGGGCACTTACCTTGCATCCTTAGGCCCCGGGTACACCACACACCTGGTATACTGTCATTTGACCTATAGAAAAAATGTCAACATACCAAAAAATGTCTCTTGGAAATGGGTACCTATCGACTCCAAATGGTCTGAAACATGCTCCTAAATGGTTTCTACAAGGTAGATTTTGGCTTCAACACTTAGTCAATTTTCAGTACCAATCGTCTCCCATTCATTTCCTATGGGAAAGACGTTTTGGCTTATAACTCCGGAACGAAAGGTCGTAGAGACACGGGAGTGGGTGGCGTCAGACCTAATTAGGGGGCGCTGAACACGCCAGTCTTGGACCCATCTCTCTACGACTTACGGTTCCCGAGATACAGACAATTTAACATTTTTACGCAATGCATCTCGGGAACCGAAGGTCCCACAGGCGAGTGGCTGGTACCGTTGGAAAGGGCGTGGCCGAATTAGTGGGGGCGAAACTTGGTTTCAGGTCTCTACGACCTTCCTATCAGAAGCTACAGACCTTAACGACTATGGTAGGGGGTACGATAGGTGGCAAAACTCTGTTAACCTAACCCTAACCCTAACCCTAACCCTAACCCTAACCCTAACCCTAACC
This sequence comes from Seriola aureovittata, assembly GCF_021018895.1. NCBI lineage: Eukaryota > Metazoa > Chordata > Actinopteri > Carangiformes > Carangidae > Seriola > Seriola aureovittata. Next base: position 1,264,888 of record NC_079367.1, on the reverse strand, counting down.
CTAACCTAACCCTAACCCTAACCTAACCCTAACCCTAACCCTAACCCTAACCCTAACCCTAACCCTAACCCTAACCCTAACCCTAACCCTAACCCTAACCCTAACCCTAACCCTAACCCTAACCTAACCCTAACCCTAACCCTAACCCTAACCCTAACCCTAACCATCAATGGTGATTGGTGGACATTAAGAAAGCAATAACGCTATTATATGGTCTTGCAAATGGTGGTCTCAACTGGTCTTCGTGGGACGTCGGCTTCATCATCATCATCATCATCATCTCATCATCATCATCCTCATCCTATTTCATATTACAAGACCTTTAGTGTAGGACGTCTATTCTCCCTCAGAACCTCATGCTAGCCTCTCCACTGGTCCTTAATCAAGGAATGGTAATTGAGGAACTGAGGCTCTGATCTTTTATTCTCTCTCTCTCTCTCTCTCTCTCTCTCTCTCTTCTACTGCGGTATGGTGTGATGTACACAAAGTGGGGGACTCCAGTTGACATGCGCTGGCCAGTGCTTTGCCTTTGGCTCTCTATCCAACTGTGATGCCCAGTGGCATCATGGGGAGAGTCATCGTGATAATTTTTATAAACCTAACCCGCCCGCGCCTTCGGACAAGCTGGTTTCCTTAACACGCAGGTGTATACCACAAAATCTGCCGTTCTCTCTCTCTCTCTCATATCCCCTCGGAACGCCTAAATGAAGAGAGGAACAACATCATCATCATCATCGTCGCCATTATTCATCCTAAAACAGAAAACAACTCGGACAAATGACCTTTGACCTTTAAAGAGGTCGAGAAAATGAGCTATACTGCAATGTCATTCGACACTGCCACAAACATTAAAGGTCATTACCTAAACCTAAGACCTGGATCTGGCCCTAATCCTAACCTTAATCTTCGAAGCTGTACCCAACCCTGTAATTTTATTCTAACCCTAACCATAGAACTGTATGCAGCTTAATCCTAGGCTCTGGCTCTAACCCTAATCCAAATCGATTTGAGCTTTGACGACCTGAATAAAGACAGAGACCCCTTGAAGGAAGTCTAGAAGATCTCTGAAGCAACACTAATAGTGGATATTTATCTTTTAAAATCCTCTCCTTACTGTAAAATCGCCTGTTTCGCGTGTGCTTCGCGTGTGCTTCGCGGCTGCTTTGATTTTAACCCTTTAAAGTCTTTTCTTCATTTAAAATAGCCGGATATTTATCTTTTAAAATCCTCTCCTTACTGTAAAATCGCCTGTTTCGCGTGTGTTTCGCGTGTGCTTCGCGGCTGCTTCGATTTTAACCCTTTAAAGTCTTTTCTTCATTTAAAATAGCCTTTTTCGTGTGTGCTTCGCGGGTGCTTCGAAACCAATGAGTATAAAAGGAACGCTGACTCACAGGATCACAATCAGTTTGAACTTCGACAGAGGAGGACAGAGGTCCTCTGGAGGAGGACGGGGACCTCTGAAGAAGGACAGAAGACCCCTGGAATAACAATGATGATGGATTTTTACCCTTTAAAGTCTTTTCTTCAATTAGGATCGCTTTTCTTCACGTGTGCTTCGAATCAACAAACATAAAAGGAAAGCTGAATCAAAGGATCACAATCAGTTTGAGCTTGAGACCCCCTGGAAGAGGAAAATTGAGACCCCTGGATCAACAGTGGCTGGCCTGGCTGGAGCTACCTTGCGGTGTTAACAACCAGTCGGAACCAACCACACAGGTAGGATTAAAGGTTTATTGAAAATTTAATTCTTGTTTGGACTAGCAGAACGGTTGACATGAAAGACCAAATGACCTTAAACGGGACCTAAAGCATGAAGACAGTGCAAATCAGCAAACTTAACATTAATCAAAATACATAGAAGATGTTTAACCTGAAAAATAATTGATTTATTGAGAAAGAAGAAAACATTATTCAAAATGTATACAGGTTATTTAACTTGAATAATAATTGATTTATTAAAATCATAATTCTGATTGAAGATTGGACACACACCGGATTTGATCAACCCCGGCTGGGCCTTCCTCAGGTGAGGGTGTCTAGTGATAAACGGCCGAAACGCCCTGTGACCTGGGGTCCACTACTGAAGATGTGTCCTTCAATTTACCACAATCATTTTTCTTAATTAAAATAAAATAAGTAATACACTTATGGATTGTGGTACATGAAAGCAAATTGCTTTAACACAGTTGTCTCGCGGCCTCCCGGGGACTGTGAATGTTAATTGATACACATGTATCTCACCTATATTTATAGTCTCCCTGACCTTTAACCTGGACCTCAACAGACGTGACCTTTTGACCGACCTTTGTATAGATGTTGAAGATAGCTCAATTCATGAGATCCATCAATGGTGATTGGTGGACATTAAGAAAGCAATAACGCTATTATATGGTCTTGCAAATGGTGGTCTCAACTGGTCTTCGTGGGACGTCGGCTTCATCATCATCATCATCATCATCATCATCATCATCCTCATCCTATTTCATATTACAAGACCTTTAGTGTAGGACGTCTATTCTCCCTCAGAACCTCATGCTAGCCTCTCCACTGGTCCTTAATCAAGGAATGGTAATTGAGGAACTGAGGCTCTGATCTTTTATTCTCTCTCTCTCTCTCTCTCTCTCTCTCTCTCTCTCTACTGCGGTATGGTGTGATGTACACAAAGTGGGGGACTCCAGTTGACATGCGCTGGCCAGTGCTTTGCCTTTGGCTCTCTATCCAACTGTGATGCCCAGTGGCATCATGGGGAGAGTCATCGTGATAATTTTTATAAACCTAACCCTAACCCTAACCCTAACCCTAACCCTCGTCGGACGAAGCAGGGGGAATCATCGAGATAATTAAAAAATCCTAACCCTAACCCTAACCCTAACCCTAACCTAACCCTAACCCTAACCCTAACCCTCTGCATTGGCCCGCAGGGGGTACTCCAGGACCTTCCTAAGAAACTCCTTCAAAAAGTTCCTCCAAATTAAGCCCAATAATGTGTCCTCTATCATTCCTTTTATCACCACTTACTCGGCATCCACGGTGAAGCTGGTCAGAGAAATCAGGAATAACTTTGAAGACTCCAGGAAAGGAAGGGAACTTCTCCAGAACCACAGGATCATTGCTGCATTCAGGAAAAACAAAAATTTAAAGGATTACCTGGTGAAAGCCAAAATTAAACCACTAATTGATTCCAAATTAAAGGGTAATACTGAATTCTTTAAACAGCAAGTATGGGTGTCTAATAAAAATAATAAAAATGTATATAAAATTGAGAATCAGGGAAATATTTCATCCAAAAATTGTGTATATATCATCATTTGTAAACAATGTGGACTACAGTATGTTGGTGAAACAGGAAACACAATCCGAATCAGGTTCACACAACATAGATATAATATTTTGAAGAGAAAAGACATCCACACTCAGCTGGTTAAACACTTCATACAGCATGGCTGGCATTCAGTACAGGCCTCTGTCCTCCAGTGTAATCCAAATTGGACAACAGCCCAGAGACAGAGGACAGAGAGAACCTGGATTAGTAAATTGGACACTAGATTCCCACAGGGACTAAATGAGGGATAAGAGAGAGACTGCATGGGACTGGATGGAGTGTGCACAGATTGCGCCACCGCTTCGCGGTGGCACAATCCTTTATTTCCTAAACCTAACCCTAACCCTAACCCCAACCCCAACCCCAACCCCAACCCTAACCCTAACCCTAACCCGTTTTGGCTTATAACTCCGGAACGAAAGGTCGTAGAGACACGGGAGTGGGTGGCGTCAGACCTAATTAGGGGGCGCTGAACACGCCAGTCTTGGACCCATCTCTCTACGACTTACGGTTCCCGAGATACAGACAATTTAAAATTTTTACGCAATGCATCTCGGGAACCGAAGGTCCCACAGGCGAGTGGCTGGTACCGTTGGAAAGGGCGTGGCCGAATTAGTGGGGGCGAAACTTGGTTTCAGGTCTCTACGACCTTCCTATCAGAAGCTACAGACCTTAACGACTATGGTAGGGGGTACGATAGGTGGCAAAACTCTGTTAACCTAACCCTAACCCTAACCCTAACCCTAACCCTAACCCTAACCCTAACCCTAACCCTCGTCGGACGAAGCAGGGGGAATCATCGAGATAATTAAAAAATCCTAACCCTAACCCTAACCCTAACCCTAACCCTAACCCTAACCCTAACCCTAACCCTAACCCTCTGCATTGGCCCGCAGGGGGTACTCCAGGACCTTCCTAAGAAACTCCTTCAAAAAGTTCCTCCAAATTAAGCCCAATAATGTGTCCTCTATCATTCCTTTTATCACCACTTACTCGGCATCCACGGTGAAGCTGGTCAGAGAAATCAGGAATAACTTTGAAGACTCCAGGAAAGGAAGGGAACTTCTCCAGAACCACAGGATCATTGCTGCATTCAGGAAAAACAAAAATTTAAAGGATTACCTGGTGAAAGCCAAAATTAAACCACTAATTGATTCCAAATTAAAGGGTAATACTGAATTCTTTAAACAGCAAGTATGGGTGTCTAATAAAAATAATAAAAATGTATATAAAATTGAGAATCAGGGAAATATTTCATCCAAAAATTGTGTATATATCATCATTTGTAAACAATGTGGACTACAGTATGTTGGTGAAACAGGAAACACAATCCGAATCAGGTTCACACAACATAGATATAATATTTTGAAGAGAAAAGACATCCACACTCAGCTGGTTAAACACTTCATACAGCATGGCTGGCATTCAGTACAGGCCTCTGTCCTCCAGTGTAATCCAAATTGGACAACAGCCCAGAGACAGAGGACAGAGAGAACCTGGATTAGTAAATTGGACACTAGATTCCCACAGGGACTAAATGAGGGATAAGAGAGAGACTGCATGGGACTGGATGGAGTGTGCACAGATTGCGCCACCGCTTCGCGGTGGCACAATCCTTTATTTCCTAAACCTAACCCTAACCCTAACCCCAACCCCAACCCCAACCCCAACCCCAACCCTAACCCTAACCCTAACCCGTTTTGGCTTATAACTCCGGAACGAAAGGTCGTAGAGACACGGGAGTGGGTGGCGTCAGACCTAATTAGGGGGCGCTGAACACGCCAGTCTTGGACCCATCTCTCTACGACTTACGGTTCCCGAGATACAGACAATTTAAAATTTTTACGCAATGCATCTCGGGAACCGAAGGTCCCACAGGCGAGTGGCTGGTACCGTTGGAAAGGGCGTGGCCGAATTAGTGGGGGCGAAACTTGGTTTCAGGTCTCTACGACCTTCCTATCAGAAGCTACAGACCTTAACGACTATGGTAGGGGGTACGATAGGTGGCAAAACTCTGTTAACCTAACCCTATGGGCGGGCAAGGTGGAAGGAGAGTGCACCCCCCTTCCCCCGTAGGAGAAGGGATCAGTTCCCCTATCCTAACCCTAACCCTAACCCTAACCCTAACCCTTTTTTGTTGGCGACCAAGGATCCATTTGGGTTAAATATGAAAAATAATTAATATCTTAACAAAACCAGAATACCTAAACCTAACCTATCCCTAACCCAATCCCTAAACCTAACCTCCCTCATACCTAATCCCTAACCCTAACCTCACCCATATCTTAATCCCTAAACCTAACCTCACCCTTATTCTAAATCCTAAACCTAACCTCACCCCAGACCCAAACCCTAAACTTAACCTAACTGGATTATAAGCCCTAACCCTAACCAATGTCCCACACCTAATTAATCCTAAAAATATCATACATAATTGGGGAATAAATAAATAAATAAATAGAAATATATAATTTCATAATTAAGTTAATAAAAGACATAGATATATACAGGGTGGGATACTTTAATTTAGCAATTTAAGGTTAAAAAATGCTTAATTTGGCAATTTAAGGGTTAAAAATACTTGATTTGGCAATTCAAGGGTTAAAAAATTAAATTTTATAAATAACAATTCATATACATCATTTAATTCAGGATATTCATTCAATAAATACAGGGATTAAAAAATTACACAAGGAATTCATTTAGTTTGGCATTTATGGGGTTAAAACTGAAAGAGCAAGAAAAAAAGAAAAAAACCAAGTGAATTTGAGTTTCAGAGAAAAAGAAAGGGGAGGGCATAAAAGGAGCACAGTGCTTCGAAAGCTCACTTTGCTTTCAGACTTCAAGCTGACAGCATTGCTCCACAGCCACTACAGCAAGCCAGTGACAGTTTTTTGTGTGCCTGACCTGAAGAAGACCTTATCAGGTCGAAACGTCGTCACCTTTTTGTTTATTTTGGCACACCTTCCTTTGTTGTTTATTAAAAATAGTAAAAAACAGATTTTGATTTCATTTTATTAGAAAAACATTTTATTTTTTGGCTTTTTCCTTTCCATATTTTGGGAAAGTGTTTTTAGTTGTTTGTTTTATTTTATTTTTCATTTAAAACAAAAAAATACAAAAAAATACAAAAAACAACACAAAACAAAAAATACAAAAAAACATAAAATGGATGACTGGACGGTGGTGCGTTACGGGCGGAGACGCCAACGCATCCGCCAACCAGCTTGGGGCCAGGGAGGTTGGGGGTTCCAGGGATGGAAGGACCGTGCTCCTCCTGTCTCCTACGGGAGACAGGTTCAGTTCACCCACCCTAACCGGCCAGCGCCTCCCCCAAGGGACTCTCGTCCTCCCGGTCCCCGATTTCGCTCTTACGCAGATGCGGTTCGAACTAGCCCGGCGCCAGCCCGGAGGGTGAATCCTCCGGAGGCTGGTGGACCTGAGGTTAGACGCCAAGCAGCTGACCCCCAGTTAGGGAAACTGATTCGAAAGTTGCACGCGGTGGTCCGGCTGGTCCACCATTTGCAAAACGTGGCACCAAAGCCTGGGAGGCCGGAGCCACGTATGATCTCCAGGATGGTGGAGATGTTGTCTGGGATGATTAAGCCTGCGGTTCCGACACAGCATACGGCAGATCTGATTGCCGGCAATGCTAAGAACTGGGGCCATACCACCTACCTTATTTTGAAACAGCACTACGAAGAGGGCCTTGATAATCTTCTTGGCGAACTCTCTGGTATTCTGACTCCAGATTGGAAAGAGGCCTTTGCAGTGGCTGTTCGCTGGGCCAAGCGTAATTTACCGCGGCTCTCGCAAGACGTCATCGACCATGCAGAGGCCTTGATTGCTGGTGGGGTGGAACAGACCACAGGGACGGCGGAGATACCGCTTCCACAACAGACAACGAGTAACACAGCTCAGACCCAGGTTCCACGACAAACAGCTGTTGGGACTTCTGTTGCCACCATGACCGACCAGGTGGTTCAAGAGCCTGAGAGGAACCAGGGGTCCCCACAGATAGCACTTCCACTTGATCAAAGGGAGGTCCGTAGGAGACCTAGAACAGCTGGGGGTGTTATCTTAACAGAGACTGGTATTATACAGGAACCAGAGTCCACACCTGCAGATGAGGTGAAGGGAGACTGGGAGTCTCCTGCACAGGGTTCCGTACGCACGGACCTGGAAGAACTCTTTGATGAGTTAGAGGCTGAGGAAAGAGCAGCTGAAGCTATGGCTGCTCAAGCAGATGAGGCCTTGACTTCAGTAACTGCCCAGGTCATACGAGAGATGGGTGTGGATGAGGAAGTCTTTGAAGAGTCCTTTGACCATTTCACCTCTCCAGAGCCTACGTGGTATAGCGTAAGAAGACATCCAAACACGCAACGAAAGCTCACAGACTGGGACTTGGTGGTCACAAAAAAATGGCTGATCATTGGGGACTCAAATCTCAGCAGGTTCCCTGACTATTTCAATAAGGATTTGCAGGTAGAATGTTACCCGGGGAGCCATTTCCGTCATGGACAGGCTCTCATGGAAAAGACTTCGGCATCAACATTTCTCATAGTGGAAAAAGTGGTCTTGGCATTTGGTATGAACAGTAGGGGAAACAAATCAGATACCACAATCAAGAATGTGCAGGGAGCACTTAGATCTGTTAAGCGGAAGTTTCCTTATGCTGAAGTCTGGATTCCTTTGGTGAACTTCTCCCCTCAGCTTCCTGAGGAGGAGAAGGAGAACCTGGAAATCCTGAACAACCACATAGAGAGGAACATGCAGTACATTACTCTCCTACCTGAACACAGGTTTCAGACGGAGGCGGATGATGTGCATTGGACGTCTGAAACTGCGAGCGCCATTTTGGATCATTGGATGACCTTTTTAAACTCCAACACCCCCTGAGTCTGGATCAGGAAGGGGTTGAAGGAGTACAGTCTCAGGATGTAGTGGTTTTGGCCAAAACTTTTAAAATCACCAGACCACAACACAGTCTTCTGAGCAAGGGACTATCCTTTGTCCCCACGTTAGACATAGGCAAGGACCAAAAGTTGCAATTTCAATTGGACATGCAAAATTATCACCGTAAAATCAAATTGGCTACATATTTTAGAAATTCAAATAACACAGGAATCTTACCTTTTGTTGGGCCTTCGCATTGGACTCCACCTATTGATAAATTGCCACCAGAGATTAAAACATTAATTCATGAAGATTTGGAAATTTTTAAAAAACATTATAAATTGATACGAGAAAAATTTAATATTTCATTGCAAGAAGTAAAAGCATTACGTGAACTGACAAACACAAAACATATTGTAATTAAACCGGCTGACAAGGGGTCAGCGGTAGTCATCCTGAGTAGGGAGCAGTACATTTTAGAGGTGGAGAGACAATTGAACGACACGGTATATTATAAAAAATTGAATAAACCTATATACATGGATACAATTCCTATGGTTGCTGATATATTAGACTCATTAAAACAGAAAAAATTCATAAATTCTAAACAAAGACAATATTTAACGGGAAATGTACAGCCTCGTGAAAGACGATTTTATATTCTACCGAAAATCCATAAGGATCCAACTAAATGGACAGTTCCATTCGAGGTTCCCCCAGGGAGACCAATAGTCTCAGACTGTGGGAGTGAAACCTACTTCACAGCTGAGTACTTAGATCATTTTTTGACGCCGTTGTCGATCAAACACCCGGCCTATGTCCGTGATACTTATCATTTTATAGAAATTGTAAAAACTCTACAGATCCCCTCAGATTTTTATTTCTTTTCAATGGATGTGGATAATTTGTATACAAATATCCCCATTGCAGCTGGCATTGAATGTGTTAAAAAAGTTTTTGAGAAATACCCCGATCCCAAACGCCCAGATGAGGAGTTACTCAAATTATTAGAGATCAATTTGACCCGTAATGATTTTATGTTTAATGATAAATATTATTTGCAAATCAAAGGCACTGCCATGGGCAAAAAGTTTGCACCGGCCTATGCAAATATTTTTATGGCCAATTGGGAGAGTGAAGTTTTGTTAAAATGTAAGAAGAAGCCAGCATATTATCTACGTTATTTAGATGACATATGGGGAATCTGGACAGGATCTGAAGAGGAATTTGGGATATTTTTGGACACTTTAAATTCTCATGACCCCTCTATAAAATTAAAATCAGAAATTAACAAACAATCAATTGATTTTTTGGACACTACGGTATTTAAAGGACCAGATTTTATTCAAAATTCCAAATTAGATACTAAAGTCTATTTCAAAAGCACAGATACCCATGCACTTTTGCATAAAGATAGCTTCCATCCGAAGCACACCTTTAAGGGGATTGTGAAATCACAGCTCTTAAGGTTCAGCCGTATTTGCACGAGGGAAGAACATTTTCGAGAAGCGGGGTGACCTTGTTTAAGGCCCTTCGGAAACGGGGATACGGCAGAACCTTTTTGAGACATTGCCTTCGGACCTTTAAAGAGAAAAAGGTCAGGGGTCATGGGAATTTGATTCCTCTGATTACGACATTTTCGTCGGTCAGTAAGGTATTAAATAGTAAATTTAAGACTAAGTTCATTGATAGGATAGGTAATACAGGACTCATTCCAGACTCAGAGGTGATTTCCGCATACAAAAGAAACAAAAACTTGGCGGATATTTTGGTTCAAGCTAAGTTATCACCTTTGACTCATGAAAGACCACTATTGTTAGAAGTTCAGTTTTCTAGATTAAAATTTATAAAAAACCAAAAAGAAAAAACTGTTATTAAGTTAGATCAGGCATTTAGCCCTAGATCATCTAATTGTGTTTATGTTATTTATTGTACAAAATGTCAAATTCAGTATGTTGGAGAAACAAAAAATACTCTGTCCACACGTATGTCACAACACAGGTATAATGTAAGAAACAAGAAAGACGTGGACACGCTTTTGGTTAAACATTTTTTACATCATGGCTTGGCTTCAATGAGGATGGCGGGATTACAGAGGAATGTCAATTGGACAGATGGGGAAAGGAAAAGGAGGGAGAGGTATTGGATTTTTTTGTTGGCGACCAAGGATCCATTTGGGTTAAATATGAAAAATAATTAATATCTTAACAAAACCAGAATACCTAAACCTAACCTATCCCATTCCCAATCCCTAAACCTAACCTCCCTCATACCTAATCCCTAACCCTAACCTCACCCATATCTTAATCCCTAAACCTAACCTCACCCTTATTCTAAATCCTAAACCTAACCTCACCCCAGACCCAAACCCTAAACTTAACCTAACTGGATTATAAGCCCTAACCCTAACCAATGTCCCACACCTAATTAATCCTAAAAATATCATACATAATTGGGGAATAAATAAATAAATAAATAGAAATATATAATTTCATAATTAAGTTAATAAAAGACATAGATATATACAGGGTGGGATACTTTAATTTAGCAATTTAAGGTTAAAAAATGCTTAATTTGGCAATTTAAGGTTAAAAATACTTGATTTGGCAATTCAAGGGTTAAAAAATTAAATTTTATAAATAACAATTCATATACATCATTTAATTCAGGATATTCATTCAATAAATACAGGGATTAAAAAATTACACAAGGAATTCATTTAGTTTGGCATTTATGGGGTTAAAACTGAAAGAGCAAGAAAAAAAGAAAAAAACCAAGTGAATTTGAGTTTCAGAGAAAAAGAAAGGGGAGGGCATAAAAGGAGCACAGTGCTTCGAAAGCTCACTTTGCTTTCAGACTTCAAGCTGACAGCATTGCTCCACAGCCACTACAGCAAGCCAGTGACAGTTTTTTGTGTGCCTGACCTGAAGAAGACCTTATCAGGTCGAAACGTCGTCACCTTTTTGTTTATTTTGGCACACCTTCCTTTGTTGTTTATTAAAAATAGTAAAAAACAGATTTTGATTTCATTTTATTAGAAAAACATTTTATTTTTTGGCTTTTTCCTTTCCATATTTTGGGAAAGTGTTTTTAGTTGTTTGTTTTATTTTATTTTTCATTTAAAACAAAAAAATACAAAAAAATACAAAAAACAACACAAAACAAAAAAATACAAAAAAACATAAAATGGATGACTGGACGGTGGTGCGTTACGGGCGGAGACGCCAACGCATCCGCCAACCAGCTTGGGGCCAGGGAGGTTGGGGGTTCCAGGGATGGAAGGACCGTGCTCCTCCTGTCTCCTACGGGAGACAGGTTCAGTTCACCCACCCTAACCCTTAACAGAGCGTTACAACAGTATCGCATTCTCAGGTGCAGCTGATAACTTTATTACATGTAAACATAAAATCCATCATATTCTTCATGAATGCTACTCAAATAGACAGGAAAACTTATCCTGAAGTGTTCTGTATAGACAGGACAATGAGTGACAAAAACTCAGTTCTCAGACACAGAGAACGCTTCTGACGAGGACTTAGAGCAGATCCTGACGCTTAACAGAGCGTTACAACAGTATCGCATTCTCAGGTGCAGCTGATAACTTTATTACATGTTAACATGAAATCCATCATATTCTTCATGAATGCTACTCAAATAGACAGGAAAACTTATCCTGAAGTGTTCTGTGTAGAAATCTCACTTAATGTGAACGCTCAGATTTTGTATACACACAGACAGCTTTAAGGAGGGAAAGAGCCGCTTTAGACGCTGGAAACGTGGAAACAGCGCTTTACAACAGTATCGCATTCTCAGGTGTAGCTGATAACTTTATGACATGTAAACATGAAATCCATCATATTCTTCATGAATGCTACTCAAATAGACAGGAAAACTTATCCTGAAGTGTTCTGTATAGACAGGACAATGTGTGACAAAAACTCAGTTCTCAGACACAGAGAATGCTTCTGACGAGGACTTAGAGCAGATCCTGACGCTTAACAGAGCGTTACAACAGTATCGTATTCTCAGGTGCAGCTGATAACTTTATTACATGTTAACATGAAATCCATCATATTCTTCATGAATGCTACTCAAATAGACAGGAAAACTTATCCTGAAGTGTTCTGTGTAGAAATCTCACTTAATGTGAACGCTCAGATTTTGGATACACACAGACAGCTTTAAGGAGGGAAAGAGCCGCTTTAGACGCTGGAAACCTGGAAACAGCGCTTTACAACAGTATCGCATTCTCAGGTGTAGCTGATAACTTTATGACATGTAAACATGAAATCCATCATATTCTTCATGAATGCTACTCAAATAGACAGGAAAACTTATCCTGAAGTGTTCTGTATAGACAGGACAATGTGTGACAAAAACTCAGTTCTCAGACACAGAGAACGCTTCTGACGAGGACTTAGAGCAGATCCTGACGCTTAACAGAGCGTTACAACAGTATCGCATTCTCAGGTGCAGCTGATAACTTTATTACATGTTAACATGAAATCCATCATATTCTTCATGAATGCTACTCAAATAGACAGGAAAACTTATCCTGAAGTGTTCTGTGTAGAAATCTCACTTAATGTGAACGCTCAGATTTTGGATACACACAGACAGCTTTAAGGAGGGAAAGAGCCGCTTTAGACGCTGGAAACCTGGAAACAGCGCTTTACAACAGTATCGCATTCTCAGGTGTAGCTGATAACTTTATGACATGTAAACATGAAATCCATCATATTCTTCATGAATGCTACTCAAATAGACAGGAAAACTTATCCTGAAGTGTTCTGTATAGACAGGACAATGAGTGACAAAAACTCAGTTCTCAGACACAGAGAACGCTTCTGACGAGGACTTAGAGCAGTTCCTGACGCTTAACAGAGCGTTACAACAGTATCGCATTCTCAGGTGCAGCTGATAACTTTATGACATGTAAACATGAAATCCATCATATTCTTCATGAATGCTACTCAAATAGACAGGAAAACTTATCCTGAAGTGTTCTGTGTAGAGATCCCACTTAATGTGAATGCTCAGATTTTTGATACACTCAGACAGCTTTAACGAGGGAAAGAGCCGCCTTAGACGCTGGAAACGTGGAAACAGCGCTTTACAACAGTATCGCATTCTCAGGTGTAGCTGATAACTTTATGACATGTAAACATGAAATCCATCATATTCTTCATGAATGCTACTCAAATAGACAGGAAAACTTATCCTGAAGTGTTCTGTATAGACAGGACAATGAGTGACAAAAACTCAGTTCTCAGACACAGAGAACGCTTCTGACGAGGACTTAGAGCAGATCCTGACGCTTAACAGAGCGTTACAACAGTATCGCATTCTCAGGTGCAGCTGATAACTTTATTACATGTAAACATAAAATCCATCATATTCTTCATGAATGCTACTCAAATAGACAGGAAAACTTATCCTGAAGTGTTCTGTTTAGATATCCCACTTAATGTGAACGCTCAGATTTTTGATACACTCAGACAGCTTTAACGAGGGAAAGAGCCGCTTTAGACGCTGGGAACGTGGAAACAGCGCTTTACAACAGTATCGCATTCTCAGGTGTAGCTGATAACTTTATGACATGTAAACATGAAATCCATCATATTCTTCATGAATGCTACTCAAATAGACAGGAAAACTTATCCTGAAGTGTTCTGTATAGACAGGACAATGTGTGACAAAAACTCAGTTCTCAGACACAGAGAATGCTTCTGACGAGGACTTAGAGCAGATCCTGACGCTTAACAGAGCGTTACAACAGTATCGCATTCTCAGGTGCAGCTGATAACTTTATTACATGTTAACATGAAATCCATCATATTCTTCATGAATGCTACTCAAATAGACAGGAAAACTTATCCTGAAGTGTTCTGTGTAGAAATCTCACTTAATGTGAACGCTCAGATTTTGGATACACACAGACAGCTTTAAGGAGGGAAAGAGCCGCTTTAGACGCTGGGAACGTGGAAACAGCGCTTTACAACAGTATCGCATTCTCAGGTGTAGCTGATAACTTTATGACATGTAAACATGAAATCCATCATATTCTTCATGAATGCTACTCAAATAGACAGGAAAACTTATCCTGAAGTGTTCTGTATAGACAGGACAATGTGTGACAAAAACTCAGTTCTCAGACACAGAGAACGCTTCTGACGAGGACTTAGAGCAGATCCTGACGCTTAACAGAGCGTTACAACAGTATCGCATTCTCAGGTGCAGCTGATAACTTTATTACATGTTAACATGAAATCCATCATATTCTTCATGAATGCTACTCAAATAGACAGGAAAACTTATCCTGAAGTGTTCTGTGTAGAGATCCCACTTAATGTGAATGCTCAGATTTTGGATACACTCAGACAGCTTTAACGAGGGAAAGAGCCGCTTTAGACGCTGGAAACGTGGAAACAGCGCTTTACAACAGTATCGCATTCTCAGTGTAGCTGATAACTTTATGACATGTAAACATGAAATCCATCATATTCTTCATGAATGCTACTCAAATAGACAGGAAAACTTATCCTGAAGTGTTCTGTATAGACAGGACAATGAGTGACAAAAACTCAGTTCTCAGACACAGAGAACGCTTCTGACGAGGACTTAGAGCAGATCCTGACGCTTAACAGAGCGTTACAACAGTATCGCATTCTCAGGTGCAGCTGATAACTTTATTACATGTAAACATGAAATCCATCATATTATTCATGAATGCTACTCAAATAGACAGGAAAACCTATCCTGAAGTGTTCTGTATAGACAGGACAATGAGTGACAAAAACTCAGTTCTCAGACACAGAGAACGCTTCTGACGAGGACTTAGAGCAGATCCTGACGCTTAACAGAGCGTTACAACAGTATCGCATTCTCAGGTGCAGCTGATAACTTTATTACATGTAAACATAAAATCCATCATATTCTTCATGAATGCTACTCAAATAGACAGGAAAACTTATCCTGAAGTGTTCTGTGTAGAGATCCCACTTAATGTGAACGCTCAGATTTTTGATACACTCAGACAGCTTTAACGAGGGAAAGAGCCGCTTTAGACGCTGGAAACGTGGAAACAGCGCTTTACAACAGTATCGCATTCTCAGGTGTAGCTGATAACTTTATGACATGTAAACATGAAATCCATCATATTCTTCATGAATGCTACTCAAATAGACAGGAAAACCTATCCTGAAGTGTTCTGTATAGACAGGACAATGAGTGACAAAAACTCAGTTCTCAGACACAGAGAACGCTTCTGACGAGGACTTAGAGCAGATCCTGACGCTTAACAGAGCGTTACAACAGTATCGCATTCTCAGGTGCAGCTGATAACTTTATTACATGTTAACATGAAATCCATCATATTCTTCATGAATGCTACTCAAATAGACAGGAAAACTTATCCTGAAGTGTTCTGTGTAGAAATCTCACTTAATGTGAACGCTCAGATTTTGGATACACACAGACAGCTTTAAGGAGGAAAGAGCCGCTTTAGACGCTGGAAACCTGGAAACAGCGCTTTACAACAGTATCGCATTCTCAGGTGTAGCTGATAACTTTATGACATGTAAACATGAAATCCATCATATTCTTCATGAATGCTACTCAAATAGACAGGAAAACTTATCCTGAAGTGTTCTGTATAGACAGGACAATGAGTGACAAAAACTCAGTTCTCAGACACAGAGAACGCTTCTGACGAGGACTTAGAGCAGATCCTGACGCTTAACAGAGCGTTACAACAGTATCGCATTCTCAGGTGCAGCTGATAACTTTATTACATGTGAACATAAAATCCATCATATTCTTCATGAATGCTACTCAAATAGACAGGAAAACTTATCCTGAAGTGTTCTGTGTAGAGATCCCACTTAATGTGAACGCTCAGATTTTTGATACACTCAGACAGCTTTAACGAGGGAAAGAGCCGCTTTAGACGCTGGGACCGTGGAAACAGCGCTTTACAACAGTATCGCATTCTCAGGTGTAGCTGATAACTTTATGACATGTAAACATGAAATCCATCATATTCTTCATGAATGCTACTCAAATAGACAGGAAAACTTATCCTGAAGTGTTCTGTATAGACAGGACAATGTGTGACAAAAACTCAGTTCTCAGACACAGAGAACGCTTCTGACGAGGACTTAGAGCAGATCCTGACGCTTAACAGAGCGTTACAACAGTATCGCATTCTCAGGTGCAGCTGATAACTTTATTACATGTTAACATGAAATCCATCATATTCTTCATGAATGCTACTCAAATAGACAGGAAAACTTATCCTGAAGTGTTCTGTGTAGAAATCTCACTTAATGTGAACGCTCAGATTTTGGATACACACAGACAGCTTTAAGGAGGGAAAGAGCCGCTTTAGACGCTGGAAACGTGGAAACAGCGCTTTACAACAGTATCGCATTCTCAGGTGCAGCTGATAACTTTATTACATGTAAACATGAAATCCATCATATTCTTCATGAATGCTACTCAAATAGACAGGAAAACCTATCCTGAAGTGTTCTGTATAGACAGGACAATGAGTGACAAAAACTCAGTTCTCAGACACAGAGAACGCTTCTGACGAGGACTTAGAGCAGATCCTGACGCTTAACAGAGCGTTACAACAGTATCGCATTCTCAGGTGCAGCTGATAACTTTATTACATGTAAACATAAAATCCATCATATTCTTCATGAATGCTACTCAAATAGACAGGAAAACTTATCCTGAAGTGTTCTGTGTAGAAATCTCACTTAATGTGAATGCTCAGATTTTGGATACACACAGACAGCTTTAAGGAGGGAAAGAGCCGCTTTAGACGCTGGGAACGTGGAAACAGCGCTTTACAACAGTATCGCATTCTCAGGTGTAGCTGATAACTTTATGACATGTAAACATGAAATCCATCATATTCTTCATGAATGCTACTCAAATAGACAGGAAAACTTATCCTGAAGTGTTCTGTATAGACAGGACAATGAGTGACAAAAACTCAGTTCTCAGACACAGAGAACGCTTCTGACGAGGACTTAGAGCAGATCCTGACGCTTAACAGAGCGTTACAACAGTATCGCATTCTCAGGTGCAGCTGATAACTTTATTACATGTAAACATGAAATCCATCATATTCTTCATGAATGCTACTCAAATAGACAGGAAAACTTATCCTGAAGTGTTCTGTTTAGATATCCCACTTAATGTGAACGCTCAGATTTTTGATACACTCAGACAGCTTTAACGAGGGAAAGAGCCGATTCAGACGCTGGAAACGTGGAAACAGCGCTTTACAACAGTATCGCATTCTCAGGTGTAGCTGATAACTTTATGACATGTAAACATGAAATCCATCATATTCTTCATGAATGCTACTCAAATAGACAGGAAAACCTATCCTGAAGTGTTCTGTATAGACAGGACAATGAGTGACAAAAACTCAGTTCTCAGACACAGAGAACGCTTCTGACGAGGACTTAGAGCAGATCCTGACGCTTAACAGAGCGTTACAACAGTATCGCATTCTCAGGTGCAGCTGATAACTTTATTACATGTAAACATAAAATCCATCATATTCTTCATGAATGCTACTCAAATAGACAGGAAAACTTATCCTGAAGTGTTCTGTGTAGAAATCTCACTTAATGTGAACGCTCAGATTTTGGATACACACAGACAGCTTTAAGGAGGGAAAGAGCCGCTTTAGACGCTGGAAACGTGGAAACAGCGCTTTACAACAGTATCGCATTCTCAGGTGCAGCTGATAACTTTATGACATGTAACATGAAATCCATCATATTCTTCATGAATGCTACTCAAATAGACAGGAAAACTTATCCTGAAGTGTTCTGTGTAGAGATCCCACTTAATGTGAACGCTCAGATTTTTGATACACTCAGACAGCTTTAACGAGGGAAAGAGCCGCTTTAGACGCTGGAAACGTGGAAACAGCGCTTTACAACAGTATCGCATTCTCAGGTGTAGCTGATAACTTTATGACATGTAAACATGAAATCCATCATATTCTTCATGAATTCTACTCAAATAGACAGGAAAACCTATCCTGAAGTGTTCTGTATAGACAGGACAATGAGTGACAAAAACTCAGTTCTCAGACACAGAGAACGCTTCTGACGAGGACTTAGAGCAGATCCTGACGCTTAACAGAGCGTTACAACAGTATCGCATTCTCAGGTGCAGCTGATAACTTTATTACATGTAAACATGAAATCCATCAAATTCTTCATGAATGCTACTCAAATAGACAGGAAAACTTATCCTGAAGTGTTCTGTATAGACAGGACAATGAGTGACAAAAACTCAGTTCTCAGACACAGAGAACGCTTCTGACGAGGACTTAGAGCAGATCCTGACGCTTAACAGAGCGTTACAACAGTATCGCATTCTCAGGTGTAGCTGATAACTTTATGACATGTAAACATGAAATCCATCATATTCTTCATGAATGCTACTCAAATAGACAGGAAAACTTATCCTGAAGTGTTCTGTGTAGAAATCTCACTTAATGTGAACGCTCAGATTTTGGATACACACAGACAGCTTTAAGGAGGGAAAGAGCCGCTTTAGACGCTGGAAACGTGGAAACAGCGCTTTACAACAGTATCGCATTCTCAGTGCAGCTGATAACTTTATGACATGTAAACATGAAATCCATCATATTCTTCATGAATGCTACTCAAATAGACAGGAAAACTTATCCTGAAGTGTTCTGTGTAGAGATCCCACTTAATGTGAACGCTCAGATTTTTGATACACTCAGACAGCTTTAACGAGGGAAAGAGCCGCTTTAGACGCTGGAAACGTGGAAACAGCGCTTTACAACAGTATCGCATTCTCAGGTGTAGCTGATAACTTTATGACATGTAAACATGAAATCCATCATATTCTTCATGAATGCTACTCAAATAGACAGGAAAACTTATCCTGAAGTGTTCTGTATAGACAGGACAATGAGTGACAAAAACTCAGTTCTCAGACACAGAGAATGCTTCTGACGAGGACTTAGAGCAGATCCTGACGCTTAACAGAGCGTTACAACAGTATCGCATTCTCAGTGCAGCTGATAACTTTATTACATGTTAACATGAAATCCATCATATTCTTCATGAATGCTACTCAAATAGACAGGAAAACTTATCCTGAAGTGTTCTGTCTAGAAAACCTCAATTATGTCATGGATGCTGTACCAGAAAACATTGTGTGGATTTTATACTTCTTTTCAACCTACGTAGGCTGAACTGCAAAAGATAAATAAAAAGAATAAATTTGTTGAAGGGTGGGGCGTCGTGCAGCGTAGTGGTCTAAGCAGGCGCCCCATGTGTAGAGGCTACAGTCCTCGATGCAGTTGGCCCCGGTTCGAATCCTGC
Organism: Seriola aureovittata; assembly: GCF_021018895.1. Lineage (NCBI taxonomy): Eukaryota > Metazoa > Chordata > Actinopteri > Carangiformes > Carangidae > Seriola > Seriola aureovittata. Next base: position 1,245,277 of record NC_079367.1, on the reverse strand, counting down.
ATTGGACGGCCTTTCGCTGCATGTCATTCCCCCTCTCTGCCTCCCTGTTTCCTGTCTCTCTCCACTATACTATCAAATAAAAATATACTTAAAAAAAAAAAAAATTTGTTGAAGCGCTACCTGATTTTTCTGAAGACTTCAACCTGTTTCCTCCCAACCAAAATCATTTATGTTACTTTTCAAGCATCTGACCACCCTGAAGTGGTCAGAATTTTCACGCAGTACAGACATCATAGAAAATGAGTTAATGATGTTATGATGTTAATGATGCTGACGCAGAATGTATTTCACTGAGGCAAACACAGTTGTACCATTAGTCTGAACAGCAATTATCTGCTGATGTTTAAAAATCCTCAGGAAAAGTTACAGGTAAATATATTGGCTCATCAAATCTTCCACTCGCAAAAAGCCTTTTTCCTGGAAAGTTTTGAAGACGCCACCAGAGATCCCCACAGGTATTTAATCGTCGACCTCACACCCTCCTGCCCAGAACGGTACAGACTGAGAACGGGTATACTTCCTCACCAGTGGCT
>NC_079367.1:1214528-1244244 GCF_021018895.1 Seriola aureovittata | reverse complement strand
TGAATCGGCTCTTTCCTCGTTAAAGCTGTCTGAGTGTATCAAAAATCTGAGCGTTCACATTAAGTGAGATTTCTACACAGAACACTTCAGATAAGTTTTCCTGTCTATTTGAGTAGCATTCATGAAGATATGATGGATTTCATGTTTACATGTCATAAAGTTATCAGCTGCACTGAGAATGCGATACTGTTGTTAAAGCGCTGTTTCCACGTTTCCAGCGTCTAAAGCGGCTCTTTCCTCGTTAAAGCTGTCTGAGTGTATCAAAAATCTGAGCGTTCACATTAAGTGGGATATCTAAACAGAACACTTCAGGATAGTTTTCCTGTCTATTGAGTAGCATTCATGAAGATATGATGGATTTCATGTTTACATGTAATAAAGTTATCAGCTACACCTGAGAATGCGATACTGTTGTAACGCTCTGTTAAGCGTCAGGATCTGCTCTAAGTCCTCGTCAGAAGCGTTCTCTGTGTCTGAGAACTGAGTTTTTGTCACACATTGTCCTGTCTATACAGAACACTTCAGGATAAGTTTTCCTGTCTATTGAGTAGCATTCATGAAGATATGATGGATTTCATGTTAACATGTAATAAAGTTATCAGCTACACTGAGAATGCGATACTGTTGTAAGCGCTGTTTCCACTTTTCCAGCGTCTGAATCGGCTCTTTCCCTCGTTAAAGCTGTCTGAGTGTATCAAAAATCTGAGCGTTCACATTAAGTGAGATTTCTACACAGAACACTTCAGGATAAGTTTTCCTGTCTATTTGAGTAGCATTCATGAAGAATATGATGGATTTTATGTTTACATGTAATAAAGTTATCAGCTGCACCTGAGAATGCGATACTGTTGTAACGCTCTGTTAAGCGTCAGGATCTGCTCTAAGTCCTCGTCAGAAGCGTTCTCTGTGTCTGAGAACTGAGTTTTTGTCACTCATTGTCCTGTCTATACAGAACACTTCAGGATAGGTTTTCCTGTCTATTTGAGTAGCATTCATGAAGAATATGATGGATTTTATGTTTACATGTAATAAAGTTATCAGCTGCACCTGAGAATGCGATACTGTTGTAACGCTCTGTTAAGCGTCAGGATCTGCTCTAAGTCCTCGTCAGAAGCGTTCTCTGTGTCTGAGAACTGAGTTTTTGTCACTCATTGTCCTGTCTATACAGAACACTTCAGGATAGGTTTTCCTGTCTATTTGAGTAGCATTCATGAAGAATATGATGGATTTCATGTTTACATGTCATAAAGTTATCAGCTGCACCTGAGAATGCGATACTGTTGTAAAGCGCTGTTTCCACGTTTCCAGCGTCTGAATCGGCTCTTTCCCTCGTTAAAGCTGTCTGAGTGTATCAAAAATCTGAGCGTTCACATTAAGTGGGATCTCTACACAGAACACTTCAGGATAAGTTTTCCTGTGTATTTGAGTAGCATTCATGAAGAATATGATGGATTTTATGTTTACATGTAATAAAGTTATCAGCTGCACCTGAGAATGCGATACTGTTGTAACGCTCTGTTAAGCGTCAGGATCTGCTCTAAGTCCTCGTCAGAAGCGTTCTCTGTGTCTGAGAACTGAGTTTTTGTCACTCATTGTCCTGTCTATACAGAACACTTCAGGATAAGTTTTCCTGTCTATTTGAGTAGCATTCATGAAGAATATGATGGATTTCATGTTTACATGTCATAAAGTTATCAGCTACACCTGAGAATGCGATACTGTTGTAAAGCGCTGTTTCCACGTTTCCAGCGTCTAAAGCGGCTCTTTCCCTCCTTAAAGCTGTCTGAGTGTATCAAAAATCTGAGCGTTCACATTAAGTGAGATTTCTACACAGAACACTTCAGGATAAGTTTTCCTGTCTATTTGAGTAGCATTCATGAAGAATATGATGGATTTCATGTTTACATGTCATAAAGTTATCAGCTACACCTGAGAATGCGATACTGTTGTAAAGCGCTGTTTCCACGTTTCCAGCGTCTAAAGCGGCTCTTTCCCTCGTTAAAGCTGTCTGAGTGTATCAAAAATCTGAGCGTTCACATTAAGTGGGATATCTACACAGAACACTTCAGGATAAGTTTTCCTGTTTATTTGAGTAGCATTCATGAAGAATATGATGGATTTTATGTTTACATGTAATAAAGTTATCAGCTGCACCTGAGAATGCGATACTGTTGTAACGCTCTGTTAAGCGTCAGGATCTGCTCTAAGTCCTCGTCAGAAGCGTTCTCTGTGTCTGAGAACTGAGTTTTTGTCACTCATTGTCCTGTCTATACAGAACACTTCAGGATAAGTTTTCCTGTCTATTTGAGTAGCATTCATGAAGAATATGATGGATTTCATGTTTACATGTCATAAAGTTATCAGCTACACCTGAGAATGCGATACTGTTGTAAAGCGCTGTTTCCAGGTTTCCAGCGTCTAAAGCGGCTCTTTCCCTCCTTAAAGCTGTCTGTGTGTATCAAAAATCTGAGCGTTCACATTAAGTGGGATATCTAAACAGAACACTTCAGGATAAGTTTTCCTGTCTATTTGAGTAGCATTCATGAAGAATATGATGGATTTTATGTTTACATGTAATAAAGTTATCAGCTGCACCTGAGAATGCGATACTGTTGTAACGCTCTGTTAAGCGTCAGGATCTGCTCTAAGTCCTCGTCAGAAGCGTTCTCTGTGTCTGAGAACTGAGTTTTTGTCACTCATTGTCCTGTCTATACAGAACACTTCAGGATAGGTTTTCCTGTCTATTTGAGTAGCATTCATGAAGAATATGATGGATTTTATGTTTACATGTAATAAAGTTATCAGCTGCACCTGAGAATGCGATACTGTTGTAACGCTCTGTTAAGCGTCAGGATCTGCTCTAAGTCCTCGTCAGAAGCGTTCTCTGTGTCTGAGAACTGAGTTTTTGTCACTCATTGTCCTGTCTATACAGAACACTTCAGGATAGGTTTTCCTGTCTATTTGAGTAGCATTCATGAAGAATATGATGGATTTTATGTTTACATGTAATAAAGTTATCAGCTGCACCTGAGAATGCGATACTGTTGTAACGCTCTGTTAAGCGTCAGGATCTGCTCTAAGTCCTCGTCAGAAGCGTTCTCTGTGTCTGAGAACTGAGTTTTTGTCACTCATTGTCCTGTCTATACAGAACACTTCAGGATAGGTTTTCCTGTCTATTTGAGTAGCATTCATGAAGAATATGATGGATTTTATGTTTACATGTAATAAAGTTATCAGCTGCACCTGAGAATGCGATACTGTTGTAACGCTCTGTTAAGCGTCAGGATCTGCTCTAAGTCCTCGTCAGAAGCGTTCTCTGTGTCTGAGAACTGAGTTTTTGTCACTCATTGTCCTGTCTATACAGAACACTTCAGGATAGGTTTTCCTGTCTATTTGAGTAGCATTCATGAAGAATATGATGGATTTCATGTTTACATGTCATAAAGTTATCAGCTACACCTGAGAATGCGATACTGTTGTAAAGCGCTGTTTCCACGTTTCCAGCGTCTAAATCGGCTCTTTCCCTCGTTAAAGCTGTCTGAGTGTATCAAAAATCTGAGCGTTCACATTAAGTGGGATCTCTATACAGAACACTTCAGGATAGGTTTTCCTGTCTATTTGAGTAGCATTCATGAAGAATATGATGGATTTCATGTTTACATGTCATAAAGTTATCAGCTACACCTGAGAATGCGATACTGTTGTAAAGCGCTGTTTCCACGTTTCCAGCGTCTAAATCGGCTCTTTCCCTCGTTAAAGCTGTCTGAGTGTATCAAAAATCTGAGCGTTCACATTAAGTGGGATCTCTACACAGAACACTTCAGGATAAGTTTTCCTGTCTATTTGAGTAGCATTCATGAAGAATATGATGGATTTCATGTTTACATGTCATAAAGTTATCAGCTACACCTGAGAATGCGATACTGTTGTAAAGCGCTGTTTCCACGTTTCCAGCGTCTAAAGCGGCTCTTTCCCTCCTTAAAGCTGTCTGAGTGTATCAAAAATCTGAGCGTTCACATTAAGTGAGATTTCTACACAGAACACTTCAGGATAAGTTTTCCTGTCTATTTGAGTAGCATTCATGAAGAATATGATGGATTTCATGTTAACATGTAATAAAGTTATCAGCTGCACCTGAGAATGCGATACTGTTGTAACGCTCTGTTAAGCGTCAGGATCTGCTCTAAGTCCTCGTCAGAAGCGTTCTCTGTGTCTGAGAACTGAGTTTTTGTCACTCATTGTCTGTCTATACAGAACACTTCAGATAAGTTTTCCTGTCTATTGAGTAGCATTCATGAAGAATATGATGGATTTCATGTTTACATGTCATAAAGTTATCAGCTACACCTGAGAATGCGATACTGTTGTAAAGCGCTGTTAAGCGTCAGGATCTGCTCTAAGTCCTCGTCAGAAGCGTTCTCTGTGTCTGAGAACTGAGTTTTTGTCACTCATTGTCCTGTCTATACAGAACACTTCAGGATAAGTTTTCTGTCTATTTGAGTAGCATTCATGAAGAATATGATGGATTTCATGTTAACATGTAATAAAGTTATCAGCTACACTGAGAATGCGATACTGTTGTAACGCTCTGTTAAGCGTCAGGATCTGCTCTAAGTCCTCGTCAGAAGCGTTCTCTGTGTCTGAGAACTGAGTTTTTGTCACTCATTGTCCTGTCTATACAGAACACTTCAGGATAAGTTTTCCTGTCTATTTGAGTAGCATTCATGAAGAATATGATGGATTTCATGTTTACATGTCATAAAGTTATCAGCTACACCTGAGAATGCGATACTGTTGTAAAGCGCTGTTTCCACGTTTCCAGCGTCTAAAGCGGCTCTTTCCCTCCTTAAAGCTGTCTGTGTGTATCAAAAATCTGAGCGTTCACATTAAGTGAGATTTCTACACAGAACACTTCAGGATAAGTTTTCCTGTCTATTTGAGTAGCATTCATGAAGAATATGATGGATTTTATGTTTACATGTAATAAAGTTATCAGCTGCACCTGAGAATGCGATACTGTTGTAACGCTCTGTTAAGCGTCAGGATCTGCTCTAAGTCCTCGTCAGAAGCGTTCTCTGTGTCTGAGAACTGAGTTTTTGTCACTCATTGTCCTGTCTATACAGAACACTTCAGGATAGGTTTTCCTGTCTATTTGAGTAGCATTCATGAAGAATATGATGGATTTTATGTTTACATGTAATAAAGTTATCAGCTGCACCTGAGAATGCGATACTGTTGTAACGCTCTGTTAAGCGTCAGGATCTGCTCTAAGTCCTCGTCAGAAGCGTTCTCTGTGTCTGAGAACTGAGTTTTTGTCACTCATTGTCCTGTCTATACAGAACACTTCAGGATAGGTTTTCCTGTCTATTTGAGTAGCATTCATGAAGAATATGATGGATTTTATGTTTACATGTAATAAAGTTATCAGCTGCACCTGAGAATGCGATACTGTTGTAACGCTCTGTTAAGCGTCAGGATCTGCTCTAAGTCCTCGTCAGAAGCGTTCTCTGTGTCTGAGAACTGAGTTTTTGTCACTCATTGTCCTGTCTATACAGAACACTTCAGGATAGGTTTTCCTGTCTATTTGAGTAGCATTCATGAAGAATATGATGGATTTCATGTTTACATGTAATAAAGTTATCAGCTGCACCTGAGAATGCGATACTGTTGTAACGCTCTGTTAAGCGTCAGGATCTGCTCTAAGTCCTCGTCAGAAGCGTTCTCTGTGTCTGAGAACTGAGTTTTTGTCACTCATTGTCCTGTCTATACAGAACACTTCAGGATAGGTTTTCCTGTCTATTTGAGTAGCATTCATGAAGAATATGATGGATTTCATGTTTACATGTCATAAAGTTATCAGCTACACCTGAGAATGCGATACTGTTGTAAAGCGCTGTTTCCACGTTTCCAGCGTCTAAATCGGCTCTTTCCCTCGTTAAAGCTGTCTGAGTGTATCAAAAATCTGAGCGTTCACATTAAGTGGGATCTCTACACAGAACACTTCAGGATAAGTTTTCCTGTCTATTTGAGTAGCATTCATGAAGAATATGATGGATTTCATGTTTACATGTAATAAAGTTATCAGCTGCACCTGAGAATGCGATACTGTTGTAACGCTCTGTTAAGCGTCAGGATCTGCTCTAAGTCCTCGTCAGAAGCGTTCTCTGTGTCTGAGAACTGAGTTTTTGTCACTCATTGTCCTGTCTATACAGAACACTTCAGGATAGGTTTTCCTGTCTATTTGAGTAGCATTCATGAAGAATATGATGGATTTCATGTTTACATGTCATAAAGTTATCAGCTACACCTGAGAATGCGATACTGTTGTAAAGCGCTGTTTCCACGTTTCCAGCGTCTAAAGCGGCTCTTTCCCTCCTTAAAGCTGTCTGTGTGTATCCAAAATCTGAGCGTTCACATTAAGTGAGATTTCTACACAGAACACTTCAGGATAAGTTTTCTGTCTATTTGAGTAGCATTCATGAAGAATATGATGGATTTCATGTTTACATGTAATAAAGTTATCAGCTGCACCTGAGAATGCGATACTGTTGTAACGCTCTGTTAAGCGTCAGGATCTGCTCTAAGTCCTCGTCAGAAGCGTTCTCTGTGTCTGAGAACTGAGTTTTTGTCACTCATTGTCCTGTCTATACAGAACACTTCAGGATAGGTTTTCCTGTCTATTTGAGTAGCATTCATGAAGAATATGATGGATTTCATGTTTACATGTCATAAAGTTATCAGCTACACCTGAGAATGCGATACTGTTGTAAAGCGCTGTTTCCACGTTTCCAGCGTCTAAAGCGGCTCTTTCCCTCCTTAAAGCTGTCTGTGTGTATCCAAAATCTGAGCGTTCACATTAAGTGAGATTTCTACACAGAACACTTCAGGATAAGTTTTCCTGTCTATTTGAGTAGCATTCATGAAGAATATGATGGATTTCATGTTTACATGTCATAAAGTTATCAGCTACACCTGAGAATGCGATACTGTTGTAAAGCGCTGTTTCCACGTTTCCAGCGTCTAAAGCGGCTCTTTCCCTCCTTAAAGCTGTCTGTGTGTATCCAAAATCTGAGCGTTCACATTAAGTGAGATTTCTACACAGAACACTTCAGGATAAGTTTTCCTGTCTATTTGAGTAGCATTCATGAAGAATATGATGGATTTTATGTTTACATGTAATAAAGTTATCAGCTGCACCTGAGAATGCGATACTGTTGTAACGCTCTGTTAAGCGTCAGGATCTGCTCTAAGTCCTCGTCAGAAGCGTTCTCTGTGTCTGAGAACTGAGTTTTTGTCACTCATTGTCCTGTCTATACAGAACACTTCAGGATAAGTTTTCCTGTCTATTTGAGTAGCATTCATGAAGAATATGATGGATTTCATGTTTACATGTCATAAAGTTATCAGCTACACCTGAGAATGCGATACTGTTGTAAAGCGCTGTTTCCACGTTTCCAGCGTCTAAAGCGGCTCTTTCCCTCGTTAAAGCTGTCTGAGTGTATCAAAAATCTGAGCGTTCACATTAAGTGGGATCTCTACACAGAACACTTCAGGATAAGTTTTCCTGTCTATTTGAGTAGCATTCATGAAGAATATGATGGATTTCATGTTTACATGTCATAAAGTTATCAGCTACACCTGAGAATGCGATACTGTTGTAAAGCGCTGTTTCCACGTTTCCAGCGTCTAAAGCGGCTCTTTCCCTCCTTAAAGCTGTCTGTGTGTATCCAAAATCTGAGCGTTCACATTAAGTGAGATTTCTACACAGAACACTTCAGGATAAGTTTTCCTGTCTATTTGAGTAGCATTCATGAAGAATATGATGGATTTCATGTTTACATGTCATAAAGTTATCAGCTACACCTGAGAATGCGATACTGTTGTAAAGCGCTGTTTCCACGTTTCCAGCGTCTAAAGCGGCTCTTTCCCTCCTTAAAGCTGTCTGTGTGTATCCAAAATCTGAGCGTTCACATTAAGTGAGATTTCTACACAGAACACTTCAGGATAAGTTTTCCTGTCTATTTGAGTAGCATTCATGAAGAATATGATGGATTTCATGTTTACATGTCATAAAGTTATCAGCTACACCTGAGAATGCGATACTGTTGTAAAGCGCTGTTTCCACGTTTCCAGCGTCTAAAGCGGCTCTTTCCCTCCTTAAAGCTGTCTGTGTGTATCCAAAATCTGAGCGTTCACATTAAGTGAGATTTCTACACAGAACACTTCAGGATAAGTTTTCCTGTCTATTTGAGTAGCATTCATGAAGAATATGATGGATTTTATGTTTACATGTAATAAAGTTATCAGCTGCACCTGAGAATGCGATACTGTTGTAACGCTCTGTTAAGCGTCAGGATCTGCTCTAAGTCCTCGTCAGAAGCGTTCTCTGTGTCTGAGAACTGAGTTTTTGTCACTCATTGTCCTGTCTATACAGAACACTTCAGGATAGGTTTTCCTGTCTATTTGAGTAGCATTCATGAAGAATATGATGGATTTCATGTTTACATGTCATAAAGTTATCAGCTACACCTGAGAATGCGATACTGTTGTAAAGCGCTGTTTCCACGTTTCCAGCGTCTAAAGCGGCTCTTTCCCTCCTTAAAGCTGTCTGTGTGTATCCAAAATCTGAGCGTTCACATTAAGTGAGATTTCTACACAGAACACTTCAGGATAAGTTTTCCTGTCTATTTGAGTAGCATTCATGAAGAATATGATGGATTTCATGTTTACATGTCATAAAGTTATCAGCTACACCTGAGAATGCGATACTGTTGTAAAGCGCTGTTTCCACGTTTCCAGCGTCTGAATCGGCTCTTTCCCTCGTTAAAGCTGTCTGTGTGTATCCAAAATCTGAGCGTTCACATTAAGTGAGATTTCTACACAGAACACTTCAGGATAAGTTTTCCTGTCTATTTGAGTAGCATTCATGAAGAATATGATGGATTTTATGTTTACATGTAATAAAGTTATCAGCTGCACCTGAGAATGCGATACTGTTGTAACGCTCTGTTAAGCGTCAGGATCTGCTCTAAGTCCTCGTCAGAAGCGTTCTCTGTGTCTGAGAACTGAGTTTTTGTCACTCATTGTCCTGTCTATACAGAACACTTCAGGATAGGTTTTCCTGTCTATTTGAGTAGCATTCATGAAGAATATGATGGATTTCATGTTTACATGTCATAAAGTTATCAGCTACACCTGAGAATGCGATACTGTTGTAAAGCGCTGTTTCCACGTTTCCAGCGTCTAAAGCGGCTCTTTCCCTCCTTAAAGCTGTCTGTGTGTATCCAAAATCTGAGCGTTCACATTAAGTGAGATTTCTACACAGAACACTTCAGGATAAGTTTTCCTGTCTATTTGAGTAGCATTCATGAAGAATATGATGGATTTTATGTTTACATGTAATAAAGTTATCAGCTGCACCTGAGAATGCGATACTGTTGTAACGCTCTGTTAAGCGTCAGGATCTGCTCTAAGTCCTCGTCAGAAGCGTTCTCTGTGTCTGAGAACTGAGTTTTTGTCACTCATTGTCCTGTCTATACAGAACACTTCAGGATAGGTTTTCCTGTCTATTTGAGTAGCATTCATGAAGAATATGATGGATTTCATGTTTACATGTCATAAAGTTATCAGCTACACCTGAGAATGCGATACTGTTGTAAAGCGCTGTTTCCACGTTTCCAGCGTCTGAATCGGCTCTTTCCCTCGTTAAAGCTGTCTGAGTGTATCAAAAATCTGAGCGTTCACATTAAGTGGGATCTCTACACAGAACACTTCAGGATAAGTTTTCCTGTGTATTTGAGTAGCATTCATGAAGAATATGATGGATTTTATGTTTACATGTAATAAAGTTATCAGCTGCACCTGAGAATGCGATACTGTTGTAACGCTCTGTTAAGCGTCAGGATCTGCTCTAAGTCCTCGTCAGAAGCGTTCTCTGTGTCTGAGAACTGAGTTTTTGTCACTCATTGTCCTGTCTATACAGAACACTTCAGGATAAGTTTTCCTGTCTATTTGAGTAGCATTCATGAAGAATATGATGGATTTCATGTTTACATGTCATAAAGTTATCAGCTACACCTGAGAATGCGATACTGTTGTAAAGCGCTGTTTCCACGTTTCCAGCGTCTAAAGCGGCTCTTTCCCTCCTTAAAGCTGTCTGTGTGTATCCAAAATCTGAGCGTTCACATTAAGTGAGATTTCTACACAGAACACTTCAGGATAAGTTTTCCTGTCTATTTGAGTAGCATTCATGAAGAATATGATGGATTTTATGTTTACATGTAATAAAGTTATCAGCTGCACCTGAGAATGCGATACTGTTGTAACGCTCTGTTAAGCGTCAGGATCTGCTCTAAGTCCTCGTCAGAAGCGTTCTCTGTGTCTGAGAACTGAGTTTTTGTCACTCATTGTCCTGTCTATACAGAACACTTCAGGATAGGTTTTCCTGTCTATTTGAGTAGCATTCATGAAGAATATGATGGATTTTATGTTTACATGTAATAAAGTTATCAGCTGCACCTGAGAATGCGATACTGTTGTAACGCTCTGTTAAGCGTCAGGATCTGCTCTAAGTCCTCGTCAGAAGCGTTCTCTGTGTCTGAGAACTGAGTTTTTGTCACTCATTGTCCTGTCTATACAGAACACTTCAGGATAGGTTTTCCTGTCTATTTGAGTAGCATTCATGAAGAATATGATGGATTTCATGTTTACATGTCATAAAGTTATCAGCTACACCTGAGAATGCGATACTGTTGTAAAGCGCTGTTTCCACGTTTCCAGCGTCTGAATCGGCTCTTTCCCTCGTTAAAGCTGTCTGAGTGTATCAAAAATCTGAGCGTTCACATTAAGTGGGATCTCTACACAGAACACTTCAGGATAAGTTTTCCTGTCTATTTGAGTAGCATTCATGAAGAATATGATGGATTTCATGTTTACATGTCATAAAGTTATCAGCTACACCTGAGAATGCGATACTGTTGTAAAGCGCTGTTTCCACGTTCCCAGCGTCTAAAGCGGCTCTTTCCCTCCTTAAAGCTGTCTGTGTGTATCCAAAATCTGAGCATTCACATTAAGTGAGATTTCTACACAGAACACTTCAGGATAAGTTTTCCTGTCTATTTGAGTAGCATTCATGAAGAATATGATGGATTTCATGTTTACATGTAATAAAGTTATCAGCTGCACCTGAGAATGCGATACTGTTGTAACGCTCTGTTAAGCGTCAGGATCTGCTCTAAGTCCTCGTCAGAAGCGTTCTCTGTGTCTGAGAACTGAGTTTTTGTCACTCATTGTCCTGTCTATACAGAACACTTCAGGATAAGTTTTCCTGTCTATTTGAGTAGCATTCATGAAGAATATGATGGATTTTATGTTTACATGTAATAAAGTTATCAGCTGCACCTGAGAATGCGATACTGTTGTAACGCTCTGTTAAGCGTCAGGATCTGCTCTAAGTCCTCGTCAGAAGCGTTCTCTGTGTCTGAGAACTGAGTTTTTGTCACTCATTGTCCTGTCTATACAGAACACTTCAGGATAGGTTTTCCTGTCTATTTGAGTAGCATTCATGAAGAATATGATGGATTTCATGTTTACATGTCATAAAGTTATCAGCTACACCTGAGAATGCGATACTGTTGTAAAGCGCTGTTTCCACGTTTCCAGCGTCTAAAGCGGCTCTTTCCCTCCTTAAAGCTGTCTGTGTGTATCCAAAATCTGAGCGTTCACATTAAGTGAGATTTCTACACAGAACACTTCAGGATAAGTTTTCCTGTCTATTTGAGTAGCATTCATGAAGAATATGATGGATTTTATGTTTACATGTAATAAAGTTATCAGCTGCACCTGAGAATGCGATACTGTTGTAACGCTCTGTTAAGCGTCAGGATCTGCTCTAAGTCCTCGTCAGAAGCGTTCTCTGTGTCTGAGAACTGAGTTTTTGTCACTCATTGTCCTGTCTATACAGAACACTTCAGGATAGGTTTTCCTGTCTATTTGAGTAGCATTCATGAAGAATATGATGGATTTTATGTTTACATGTAATAAAGTTATCAGCTGCACCTGAGAATGCGATACTGTTGTAACGCTCTGTTAAGCGTCAGGATCTGCTCTAAGTCCTCGTCAGAAGCGTTCTCTGTGTCTGAGAACTGAGTTTTTGTCACTCATTGTCCTGTCTATACAGAACACTTCAGGATAGGTTTTCCTGTCTATTTGAGTAGCATTCATGAAGAATATGATGGATTTCATGTTTACATGTCATAAAGTTATCAGCTACACCTGAGAATGCGATACTGTTGTAAAGCGCTGTTTCCACGTTTCCAGCGTCTGAATCGGCTCTTTCCCTCGTTAAAGCTGTCTGAGTGTATCAAAAATCTGAGCGTTCACATTAAGTGGGATCTCTACACAGAACACTTCAGGATAAGTTTTCCTGTGTATTTGAGTAGCATTCATGAAGAATATGATGGATTTTATGTTTACATGTAATAAAGTTATCAGCTGCACCTGAGAATGCGATACTGTTGTAACGCTCTGTTAAGCGTCAGGATCTGCTCTAAGTCCTCGTCAGAAGCGTTCTCTGTGTCTGAGAACTGAGTTTTTGTCACTCATTGTCCTGTCTATACAGAACACTTCAGGATAAGTTTTCCTGTCTATTTGAGTAGCATTCATGAAGAATATGATGGATTTCATGTTTACATGTCATAAAGTTATCAGCTACACCTGAGAATGCGATACTGTTGTAAAGCGCTGTTTCCACGTTTCCAGCGTCTAAAGCGGCTCTTTCCCTCCTTAAAGCTGTCTGTGTGTATCCAAAATCTGAGCGTTCACATTAAGTGAGATTTCTACACAGAACACTTCAGGATAAGTTTTCCTGTCTATTTGAGTAGCATTCATGAAGAATATGATGGATTTTATGTTTACATGTAATAAAGTTATCAGCTGCACCTGAGAATGCGATACTGTTGTAACGCTCTGTTAAGCGTCAGGATCTGCTCTAAGTCCTCGTCAGAAGCGTTCTCTGTGTCTGAGAACTGAGTTTTTGTCACTCATTGTCCTGTCTATACAGAACACTTCAGGATAGGTTTTCCTGTCTATTTGAGTAGCATTCATGAAGAATATGATGGATTTTATGTTTACATGTAATAAAGTTATCAGCTGCACCTGAGAATGCGATACTGTTGTAACGCTCTGTTAAGCGTCAGGATCTGCTCTAAGTCCTCGTCAGAAGCGTTCTCTGTGTCTGAGAACTGAGTTTTTGTCACTCATTGTCCTGTCTATACAGAACACTTCAGGATAGGTTTTCCTGTCTATTTGAGTAGCATTCATGAAGAATATGATGGATTTCATGTTTACATGTCATAAAGTTATCAGCTACACCTGAGAATGCGATACTGTTGTAAAGCGCTGTTTCCACTTTTCCAGCGTCTGAATCGGCTCTTTCCCTCGTTAAAGCTGTCTGAGTGTATCAAAAATCTGAGCGTTCACATTAAGTGGGATCTCTACACAGAACACTTCAGGATAAGTTTTCCTGTCTATTTGAGTAGCATTCATGAAGAATATGATGGATTTCATGTTTACATGTCATAAAGTTATCAGCTACACCTGAGAATGCGATACTGTTGTAAAGCGCTGTTTCCACGTTCCCAGCGTCTAAAGCGGCTCTTTCCCTCCTTAAAGCTGTCTGTGTGTATCCAAAATCTGAGCATTCACATTAAGTGAGATTTCTACACAGAACACTTCAGGATAAGTTTTCCTGTCTATTTGAGTAGCATTCATGAAGAATATGATGGATTTCATGTTTACATGTAATAAAGTTATCAGCTGCACCTGAGAATGCGATACTGTTGTAACGCTCTGTTAAGCGTCAGGATCTGCTCTAAGTCCTCGTCAGAAGCGTTCTCTGTGTCTGAGAACTGAGTTTTTGTCACTCATTGTCCTGTCTATACAGAACACTTCAGGATAAGTTTTCCTGTCTATTTGAGTAGCATTCATGAAGAATATGATGGATTTCATGTTTACATGTAATAAAGTTATCAGCTGCACCTGAGAATGCGATACTGTTGTAACGCTCTGTTAAGCGTCAGGATCTGCTCTAAGTCCTCGTCAGAAGCGTTCTCTGTGTCTGAGAACTGAGTTTTTGTCACTCATTGTCCTGTCTATACAGAACACTTCAGGATAGGTTTTCCTGTCTATTTGAGTAGCATTCATGAAGAATATGATGGATTTCATGTTTACATGTCATAAAGTTATCAGCTACACCTGAGAATGCGATACTGTTGTAAAGCGCTGTTTCCACGTTTCCAGCGTCTAAAGCGGCTCTTTCCCTCCTTAAAGCTGTCTGTGTGTATCCAAAATCTGAGCGTTCACATTAAGTGAGATTTCTACACAGAACACTTCAGGATAAGTTTTCCTGTCTATTTGAGTAGCATTCATGAAGAATATGATGGATTTCATGTTAACATGTAATAAAGTTATCAGCTGCACCTGAGAATGCGATACTGTTGTAACGCTCTGTTAAGCGTCAGGATCTGCTCTAAGTCCTCGTCAGAAGCGTTCTCTGTGTCTGAGAACTGAGTTTTTGTCACTCATTGTCCTGTCTATACAGAACACTTCAGGATAGGTTTTCCTGTCTATTTGAGTAGCATTCATGAAGAATATGATGGATTTCATGTTTACATGTCATAAAGTTATCAGCTACACCTGAGAATGCGATACTGGGGGGGGGTGGGGGGGGGGGGGTGGGGGGGGGGGGGGTGGGGGGGGGGGGGGGTGGGGGGGGGGGGGTGGGGGGGGGGGGGGGGGTGGGGGGGGGGGGGTGGGGGGGGGGGGGGGTGGGGGGGGGGGGGTGGGGGGGGGGGGGTGGGGGGGGGGGGGGTGGGGGGGGGGGGGTGGGGGGGGGGGGGGGGTGGGGGGGGGGGGGGGTGGGGGGGGGGGGGGGGGGTGGGGGGGGGGGGGTGGGGGGGGGGGGGGTGGGGGGGGGGGGGGGGGTGGGGGGGGGGGGGGTGGGGGGGGGGGGGGTGGGGGGGGGGGGGTGGGGGGGGGGGGGTGGGGGGGGGGGGGGTGGGGGGGGGGGGGGTGGGGGGGGGGGGGGTGGGGGGGGGGGGGGGTGGGGGGGGGGGGGGGGGGTGGGGGGGGGGGGGGTGGGGGGGGGGGGGGGTGGGGGGGGGGGGGTGGGGGGGGGGGGGGTGGGGGGGGGGGGGGGTGGGGGGGGGGGGGTGGGGGGGGGGGGGGGGGTGGGGGGGGGGGGGTGGGGGGGGGGGGGGGTGGGGGGGGGGGGGTGGGGGGGGGGGGGGGGGTGGGGGGGGGGGGGGGGTGGGGGGGGGGGGGTGGGGGGGGGGGGGGTGGGGGGGGGGGGGTGGGGGGGGGGGGGTGGGGGGGGGGGGGGGGGGTGGGGGGGGGGGGGTGGGGGGGGGGGGGGGGTGGGGGGGGGGGGGGGTGGGGGGGGGGGGGGTGGGGGGGGGGGGGGGTGGGGGGGGGGGGGGGGTGGGGGGGGGGGGGTGGGGGGGGGGGGGGGGTGGGGGGGGGGGGGTGGGGGGGGGGGGGGTGGGGGGGGGGGGGGTGGGGGGGGGGGGGTGGGGGGGGGGGGGGTGGGGGGGGGGGGGGGGTGGGGGGGGGGGGGTGGGGGGGGGGGGGTGGGGGGGGGGGGGGTGGGGGGGGGGGGGTGGGGGGGGGGGGGTGGGGGGGGGGGGGTGGGGGGGGGGGGGTGGGGGGGGGGGGGGTGGGGGGGGGGGGGGGGTGGGGGGGGGGGGGGTGGGGGGGGGGGGGTGGGGGGGGGGGGGGGGGGTGGGGGGGGGGGGGTGGGGGGGGGGGGGTGGGGGGGGGGGGGGGGGGTGGGGGGGGGGGGGGGGTGGGGGGGGGGGGGGGGGGGGGGGTGGGGGGGGGGGGGGGTGGGGGGGGGGGGGTGGGGGGGGGGGGGTGGGGGGGGGGGGGGGTGGGGGGGGGGGGGGTGGGGGGGGGGGGGTGGGGGGGGGGGGGGGGTGGGGGGGGGGGGGTGGGGGGGGGGGGGGGTGGGGGGGGGGGGGTGGGGGGGGGGGGGGGGGGGGGGGGTGGGGGGGGGGGGGGGTGGGGGGGGGGGGGTGGGGGGGGGGGGGTGGGGGGGGGGGGGTGGGGGGGGGGGGGGTGGGGGGGGGGGGGTGGGGGGGGGGGGGGGGTGGGGGGGGGGGGGTGGGGGGGGGGGGGGGTGGGGGGGGGGGGGGGGGGGTGGGGGGGGGGGGGTGGGGGGGGGGGGGTGGGGGGGGGGGGGTGGGGGGGGGGGGGGGGGGGTGGGGGGGGGGGGGTGGGGGGGGGGGGGTGGGGGGGGGGGGGTGGGGGGGGGGGGGGTGGGGGGGGGGGGGGTGGGGGGGGGGGGGTGGGGGGGGGGGGGGTGGGGGGGGGGGGGGGGGGGTGGGGGGGGGGGGGGTGGGGGGGGGGGGGGGGTGGGGGGGGGGGGGGGTGGGGGGGGGGGGGGGGTGGGGGGGGGGGGGGGTGTTTCCTGTCCCTACTTCTAAAATTCAAATATTGAGAATGTTAAAAATAAAATAAATAAAATATGCATCTCCTGCCCAGGTGTGGATTCGAACCCCAGTCTACCATATGGCAGACCGGGGTCTTAGCCATTGTGCTGTCTTACCGGTTTGGTTGGGATGGGATCCGCATGGTCCAAGATAAGTGCAGGAACAGGCTAGGGAGTGCCGTACCTGGAGGTGGTGGATGTGGTTCTCTTTCTTTTAGTCATCGTTTAGGCCTCCAGGCACAGTGGTCCCAAGCCTGTGGATCCAAATCTTCTCCGCTCTCTTCCTCTGCCCACAGGTCCAGCGGTCATTATTTTCCAAGACGGTGATGATAAGGTGGATGGGGGGATGGTCCTGGAAATGCTGTACAGGGGGGGTGGGGAGTCGACCTTCCCCAATGTTATACAGGTGCTGAGACAGACGGGTGTGAGTGGAATGTTTTGTCTCGCCGATGTAGTGTTTATTGCAGAGTGTGCATGTGATGATATAGACAACGTTGGTGGTGGTGATGGAAAATGAACCGAGAGTGGGAAATGATGTATTACTATATGGATTGTGGATGAATTTTCTATTTCTGTAGTGGTGGCTGTGTGAAAGTGGGGGTGTGGGTCTATGGTCGGTATATTGTGATCTGACGAGGATGGATTGGAGGTTTTTATGTTTTCTATGGGCTGAGATGATGCGGTGGTTCTGAAAAGCCAGGTGTTGGGACTGTAATATGGAGAAGTTGTGTTTGATAATGCTGTGTATGCCGGTGGTTTGGTGGGAAAAGGTGGAGACAAAGGGTATCAGGTGTGGTGGAGAAGGAGAGTTGTGTTGTGTTGGTGGAGTGTGTCTGTAGGGTGAGCTTGGGCCGTTCTTGTCCTTGGGGCTGGGGTTAGGATTAGGGCAAGGGGAGAGGGGTAGGTTGGGATTTTTTAATTATCTCGATGATCTCCCCTGCTTCGTCCGACGACTGGGCAGTTGAAAGTGGGAGACCAAAGGCAGTGCACTGGCCGACGCCCGTCGTCACCGGTTCACAGTTCCTATCAACCCTTGTCCCATAAAGGAATGTTTTTTTCAGAGGTCAAAAGGTCAAGGTCAAGGTTAAGTTTTTCTTCCATCCGTCTTCAGTCAGATCTGTCACCTGGAGTTAATTTGAGTTGATTTTATTGAATCATTTTCCCATTCAGGGCTTTAAAGTCTTGAGTAAAATGTTTTTTTCTCTTCTCTTTTTTCTTCTCTTTTTTTCTGTTTATTTTTTTCTTCTTTCTTCTCTTTTTTTATTCTTTTTTTATTTTTCTTATGGAATTTTAGGTTCAGTATTGTTGTTTTTTTTGGATTTCTATGTTTCAGTTTCTCTTTCCAGAGATTGTGTCCTGGTTTTAATTTTGTGTCCATATCAGGCTTTAGTCAGGTTTCTCCTTTGAAGTTAATTTCTTATTTTTCCATTATTTTTTGGTTGTTCTGTTTTGTTCCATGAGTTTTGTTTTATTGAATAAATATCCCCAATCTGGGTTTTAAATGCTTGATTAAAGGTGCTCTTTTTTTTCTTTTCAGACGTCTGTTTCAGTGTTGTTTATTGTTGTTATTAATAATAATAACAACAATAATAATCCTCTAAATTTTGGAACACATCATCAGTAGTGGACCTCAGGCTCATCGAATGTTTCGGCCGTTTATCACTAGACATTCTCCCCTGAGGGTGGCCCCCCCGAGGTTGATCATGTCTCAGGGTGTGTCCCATAGCCAATTGTGTTATAATCCTGTTTTATAATTATTTTTTCCACACTGGAGTTAAGTTTAGTATTTGATTTTGAGTTCAATTTTAAAGACCAAGTCCTGTTCAGGTTTAAAATCTGGTTTGAGATCTAATTCCAAGTTGTTGTATAATTGGATTAATAATTCTGTAGTTTTTTTTGTAATAATCCTTTATTTTGAATCTGTTGTTCCTTATTTCAGATAGTTTTCAGATCCTGCTTAGATTTTATTGATTTTATAGTTATTTTTCCAAACTGGAGTTTAGTTCAATATTTTGTTTTTAGTGAAATTTTAAAGTCCCAGTCCTGTTCAGGTTTAAAATCTGGTTTAAAATTTATTTCCAAGCTGGAGTATAATTTACAGTAATAATTCTTTCGTTTTTTCTGTAATAATCCTTTATTTTTGAGTTCGTCGTTCATTTTTTCAAAGAGTATTTCGATTTTTCCTAACATGGTCCTTTAAGTTTTTGGCTTACCTCCCTTCCGGTGTTATTATGCAGTGAAAAAAACGGTGGATAACTTTACTTCGAGGTTGGAAGTCCAGCGTGTCCTCCTTATGTCCAATCAGGGTCCATCTGGCATCCTCCAGAAGTGTTGTTCTGCATTCCATGCCCGTCTGGCCTCAGAAATGCACAATAACATTAAAAAGAGAATTGTCCTGTGTTCCATACACCGCAAAACCCCAGGATTCTCTGGTAGAGTTTTATTCAAAATAATATTTTTAAAGTGTTATAATTATTATCATAGCAATATCTGCCATAATTCTAATTTAAACATCTTTATTTTGCCATAGAAGGCCTTAAACAGTGTTTAGGATACTCACCAGAGCCAATGTTCAGCCGAGCAGCCTTTAATTTGACTCTCACACAGACACAGTGTTGTTATCCTACCTACACTTTTAACTCACGGTTTTGTCAGAAAATGTCCCATGATGCCTTGCAGGCCTTAAAAAATCGTTTTTTTGTTAATAACTTTTGTTCTGAAAAGCTAGAGATCTGCAATTAACTTCCGCTCAGGGGTTTATGAGGATCGCGAATCCGGCGATACCAGGCCGTGTCTCTACGACGATCAGAAGTGGGTTTTTGGAGACATTACTGTCATATTTTCTTATTAAAGTTTAAAAAAAGTTTTAAAAAAATGCATTTTTCCAAGCGTGCGTGTGTGTGTGAGAGAGAGAGAGAGAGAGAGAGAGAGAGAGAGGAGAGAGAGAGAGAGAGAGAGAGAGAGAGAGAGAGAGAGCAAGAGAGAGAGAGAGAGAGAGCAAAGGGGGAGTGGTTAGGATTAGGATAAAGAAGAGTACGAGGACGAAGGAGATAGAGCTAAGGAGAGGAGCCTGTACGGGGCTAGAAGGGTTAGGGTTAGGGTTAGGGTTAGGATTTTTTAATTATCTCGATGATCTCCCCTGCTTCGTCCGACGACTGGGCAGTTGAAAGTGGGAGACCAAAGGCAGTGCACTGGCCGACGCCCGTCGTCACCGGTTCACAGTTCCTATCAACCCTTGTCCCATAAAGGAATGTTTTTTTTCAGAGGTCAAGAGGTCAAGGTCAAGGTTAAGTTTTTCTTCCATCCGTCTTCAGTCAGATCTGTCACCTGGAGTTAATTTGAGTTGATTTTATTGAATCATTTTCCCATTCAGGGCTTTAAAGTCTTGAGTAAAATGTTTTTTTCTCTTCTCTTTTTTTCTTCTCTTTTTTTCTTTGTTTATTTTTTCTTCTTTCTTCTCTTTTTTTATTCTTTTTTTATTTTTCTTATGGAATTTTAGGTTCAGTATTGTTGTTTTTTTTGGATTTCTATGTTTCAGTTTCTCTTTCCAGAGATTGTGTCCTGGTTTTAATTTTGTGTCCATATCAGGCTTTAGTCAGGTTTCTCCTTTGAAGTTAATTTCTTATTTTTCCATTATTTTTTGGTTGTTCTGTTTTGTTCCATGAGTTTTGTTTTATAGAATAAATATCCCCAATCTGGGTTTTAAATGCTTGATTAAAGGTGCTCTTTTTTTCTTTTCAGACGTCTGTTTCAGTGTTGTTTATTGTTGTTATTAATAATAATAACAACAATAATAATCTTCTAAATTTTGGAACACATCATCAGTAGTGGACCCCAGGCTCATCGAATGTTTCGGCCGTTTATCACTAGACATTCTCCCCTGAGGGTGGCCCCCCCGAGGTTGATCATGTCTCAGGGTGTGTCCCATAGCCAATTGTGTTATAATCCTGTTTTATAATAGTTTAATATCTTAATTTTTCAGTTCCCTTTGGGGATTCAAACTGGTTTATATTAGGTTTATAGGTTGTTTTCAGTCTGGTATATAATCAGGATTATATTATTATTATTTCCACAATAATCCTTTAATGTTTAGATCTTTTTTTTTTTTTTTTTTTTTTTTTTTTTTCAAAGAGTATTCAGATCCTGATTAGACTTTGATTGGTTTTATAGTCATTTTTCCAGTCACGGGTCCAGTCCAGTATTTAGTGTTATGGAATTTAAAGGCCAAGACCCTGTCCGGGTTCAATCTGGTGTTAAAAAACAGGTTTAATTTTACCATAGTCAAGTGTAATATCACATTTCCCTTAGTAATCTTGGTTATGAGAGGATTAAAATAACGGTCGTTCCTCTACTGAATATCAAAATAATTTTCATTCTCGGTATATTCAGGATTTTATCCCCGTATTGTACAGTATAGATTTCCTAACATGGACCTTTAAGTGTTTTGGCTCACCTGCCGTCCGGCGTAATCGTGCAGTAAATGATCGTGGATAACCTTATATCAGGGTTTGAAGTCCAGGGTGTCCTCCTTTTGTCCAATTCGGGTTCGTCTGGCATCCTTCAGAAGTATTTTTCCACATTCCATGTACTGTACGGTCTCAGAGGTGCGCCACAGTGTGGAAGAGAGTGATGTCCTGTGTTCCATACACCGCACAACCTCAGGACACAGTGGTACATATTTTAGAACTTTTTTTAGAATTTTTAAATATTGTTATTATTATTATTATTATTATATTGATAGCAATATCTGCCATAATTTAAATATCCTTAGTCTTCAACAGGGAGCATTAGAAGTGCTATGGTTACTCACCTGAGTTCATGTTCAGTGAAGCAGCCTTTAATTTAACATGCATTCAGTCTGAGAGTGATCATTCTACCTATACTTCTCACTCACGGTTTTGTCAGGAAATTACCCAGTAATGCATTGCAGGTCTTAAAAGTTGTTGTTCAGTGAAGTAGCCTTTAATTTAACATGCATTCATTCTGAGAGTGATCATTCTACCTTTACTTCTCACTCACGGTCTTGTCAGGAAATTACCCAGTAATGCATTGCAGGTCTTAAAAGTTGTTTTTTGTTAATAACTGCTGTTCTGAGTGAGCTAGAGACTTGAAACTTACATCCACTTGGGGGTTTGTGAGGATCAGGAATCCGATGGTACCAGGCTTGTGTCTCTACGACGATCGGAAGTGGGTTTTTTGGACATAATATTGTCATAATTCCATAATAATATTCAAATTATTAAAAAATGCATATTTCCTGGAGCGTGAGTGTGTGTGAGAGAGAGAAGGAGAGAGAGAGAGAGAGGAGAGAGAGAGAGAGAGGGAGAGGAGAGGGAGAGGGAGAGGAGAGAGAGAGAGAGAGAGCGAGCACAGGGTGAGTGGTTAGGTTTAGGATAAAGAGGGTGAAGGAGATAGAGCTAGGGAGAGGTGCCTGTGCGGGGCTAGAACTCTCCCCCGCCGGATCGGGCTGCATGCTCTATCTCCCCTTGCTCCCTCATTCTCATGAGGGAAGAGAGGGGAGAAGAGAGAGTGTGTGTGTCTGTATGTGTGTGTGAGAGAGAGAAAAAAAAGAGAGAGAGAGAGAGAGAAAAAAAAGGGGGGGGGGGGAAGAGAAAAAGAGAGAGAGGGAGGGAGAGAGGAAGAGGGAGAGAGAGGAGAGAGAGAGAGAGCGAGGGAGGGAGAGAGGTTAGGGTTAGGGTAAAGGCTCAGGGTTAGGATTAAAGGTCAGAGGTCAAAGGTTAGGTTTAGGCATAGGGTGAGTGGTTAGGTTTAGGATGAGGCATAGGGTGAGTGTTTAGGATTAGGATAAGGAGGACGAAGGAGGTAGAGTTAGGGAGAGGAGCCTGTTCGGGCTAGAACTCTCCCCCGCCGGACCGGGCTGAACACTCTACCTCCCTCTACTCCCTCATTTTCATGAGGGAAGAGCAGGGAGAAGAGAGAGGGTGTGTGTGTGTGTGTGTGTGAGAGAGCGCTAGTTCTTTATATATCCATAATAGAGGTAAGTTAAGTTAAGACCTTTTTTTTAGAAACAGAGAGGGGAGGGTTGATTTCCTGGCGTATATAGCAAACCGGGCTGTCCGAAAGGCTCTGGCTGGGTTAGGATTTTTTAATTATCTCGATGATCTCCCCTGCTTCGTCCGACGACTGGGCAGTTGAAAGTGGGAGACCAAAGGCAGTGCACTGGCCGACGCCCGTCGTCACCGGTTCACAGTTCCTATCAACCCTTGTCCCATAAAGGAATGTTTTTTTTCAGAGGTCAAGAGGTCAAGGTCAAGGTTAAGTTAGGGTTAGGGTTAGGGTTAGGGTTAGGGTTAGGGTTAGGATTTTAAATCTTTCTCGATGATCCCCCCTGCTTCGTCCGACGACTGGGCAGTTGAAACTGGGAGATCAAAGGCAGGGTTAGGGTTAGGGTTAGGGTTAGGGTTAGGGTTAGGGTTGGGGTTGGGGTTGGGGTTCTGGGTTTGCGTTAAAATCATGTGCACTGGCCTACTGATCTGACGGGGTGGATGGTGGAGTGGAAAGTCCAGTGGTCCTTCCCACCGGGGACCAGGGTTCGAATCCCAGGCAGAGCACAGGGCAGAAGGAAGAGAGGGACCTGCTGTAACCAAACTTAACAAAGGGTAGCGGGCCCAGCAAATAAATGAAAACAATAAAAAGATGACTGTAAGGTTAAAGTAAATGTTTATGTTTATGTATATATAAAGAAGTAGAATAGATAGAATATAATAAATATATGAAAAAAGAAGAAACTTAGGGAGCTGGGAACCGACCCGATTATTGACCATGCGGATCCACATGGGGAGGTGCAGAAAAAAAAAAAAAAAAAAAAAAAAAAAAAAAAAAAAAAAAAAAAAAAATTTATTTTATAATTAATATATATATATATATATAACTGTAATATATATCTCTATGCTATGTATATAAATATATGATAATATATATTGTATGTAATAATAATGCTATTCTTATTAAGTTTAGAAAAAAAAAAAAAAAAAAAAAAAAAAAAAAAAAAAAAAAAAAAAAAAAAAAAAAAAAAAAAAAAAAAAAAATAATAATAATAATTTTTATAATAATAATTACAAAAGATTAGTTTTAAAGGAATTAAGAAATAGGGGCAGGAAGTGTAAGTGCTAAAAAAGACAAGTGCTATAGGAGTAAAAATACAAATCCTTACAATAAATATTAGTAAAAAATAAAGCATGCATAAGATAATTAAAACATTAGTAATGAATAATGAGGCTTCCTGCTCCTATTGTTAAAATTCCAACATTAAATATTAAAATTATTAACAAGATAAAATGTGCACCTCCCGTCCCGACGTGGAATCGAACCCCAGTCTGCCGTATGGCAGACCAGGGCTTTAACCATTCTGTTATATTACCAGTTGTGGTGAAATGGGATCCGCATGGCCCAAGAAAAGTGCAGGAACAGGCTGGGGAGTACTATCCCCGGAAGCGGTGGATGTGGTTTTCCTGCTTTCATTCATCATTTAAGCCTCCGGGCACAGTGGTCCGAGCCTGTGGATCCAAATCTTCTCCGCTCTCTTCCTCTGCCCACAGGTCCAGCGATCATTGTTTTCCAGAACGGTTACAATGAGATGGATGGGGGGATGAAGCTGGAAATGTTGTACAAGGGGAGTAGGAAGTCGACCTTCCCCAATATTGTAGAGGTGTTGTGCTAAGCGGGTGTGGGTGGAGTGTTTTGATTCGCCTATGTAATGTTTATTGCAGAGTGTGCATGTAATAATGTATACTATGTTCGTAGTGGTGATGGAAAAGGAGCCTAGAGTTGGAAACGCTGTATTACTATATGGGTTGTGGATGAATTTCCTGTTCTTGTAGTGGTGGCTATATGGAAGAGGGGTTGCGGGTGTATGATCAGTGAATTTGGATCTGATGAGAATGGAATGGAGGCTCTTATGTTTCCTGTAGGCTGAGATGATCTGGTGGTTCTGAAAAGCTGGGTGTTGAGACTGTGGTATGGAGAAATTTTGCTTGATGATGCGGTGTAAGTGGGTGATTTGGTGAGAAAAGGTTGAGACAAACGGTATGAGACGTGAGGGTGGAGGAGAGTTGTGATGTGTAGTTGGGGTGTGTGTATGGAGTGAGCTTGGGCCGTACCTGTCCTTGGGGTAGGGGTAGGGGAGAGGATACAAAACCTGGTTCGAATGGGGGTTAGGGAGGGAGTCAGAAGAAGGGGGTAGGTTAGGATTAGGGCAGGGGATGGGGGGTAGGTTGGGGTTAGGGCAAGGGGACTGGGGTGGGTTAGGGTGAGGAGATGGGGATGGGTTGAGGTTAGGTTTAGGGTGGGGGAAGGGATGGGGGTCGGGAGTGAAAGAAGGATGGAGGTGGTGTGACGGGTAGGGAACGGGATACATACCCTGGTTTTGGTGGTGGGGAGGACTTGCCGACGGCCCAAGCTCAACGACCTGGGGTGAAGGGGAAAGGTGGGGAGCTGGAGAGAGGGAGGGAGAGCGAGTAGTAGGAGCGAGAGAGGCCAGTGTGGAATTTTTGATGGAACGGAGAAATCTTTTGGAATAGCCTCTAGGGCGTAGGCTGTTAAAAAGTGTACTGGTGGCTGTGTGAAAATCCTGGATGTTGCTACAGATGCGAAAAAAACGGATGATTTGTGACTTTATAATTCCTTTAAAAGTGTGTTTTGGGTGGTAACTGGATTTATGGAGTAATGAATGAGTGTCCGTGGGTTTGAAATAAACTTTTGTCTGTAGTGTTTTGTGAGTGGTGTTGGCGGGCCCGAAAAAAACTGTGGTATCTAGAAAATTGATATGTGTTGTATCTATTGTGTATTTAACAGTAATAGAAGGGTGATGACTATTGAGAATGGAGATGAATTCTGGAAATTTGGACTGTTCATGGGGCCAAATACCGAAGATGTCATCTAAAAACCTGAGGTAGAGGGATGGTTGTAGAGGGCATTTGGCTAGGGCTTCTCGCTCCCACTCGCTCATGTAAAGGTTGGCATAGGCAGGTGCAAATCTCTGACCCATGGCTGTCCCGTGGACCTGTAAATAGAATTGATTATTGAAAAGAAAATCATTATTGTTCAGACAGAGTTCTATTAGTTGGATGAGTTCTGTGTCAGGGCGAGAGGGATCTGGGTTTCTATTGAATATTGTGCGAAGTGTTTGTAGACCTAGGTGGGTGTTGATATTGGTGTAAAGGTTATTGATGTCTATGGTGAAGAGGAGTGATTGAGGAGGGACAGCCATGGGTCTGATGGTGTCAATGAAGTGGTAAGTGTCCTTGATGTAGCTGGGGTGGTGGGTGGAAAGGGGACCTAAAAACTGATCAATATACTGAGAGATGTGGTATGTGGAGCTGTTGCAATCCGAGGACTATGGGTCTGCCGGGAGGAACCTCAGAGGGAATAGTCCAGGTCTGTGGGTCTTTGTGAATTTTCGGTAGTAAGTAAAAGTAACGGGGTCGTGGGTTGTCCGGTCCAAATAGGTAGTCTTTCTGTTTTGATTTTATGTATTTTTTATGGTAAAGAGTCTGAATGATGTTCCTGAGTTGAGTCTGTGTTTGTGGCTGGATTGTCTCGTCGAGGGGTCTGTAGTAGGTGGTGTCCGTTAGTTGTCTATTTGCTTCTATAAGGTATTGTTGTCTGTCCATAATGATTACTTTTGATCCTTTGTCTGCTGGTTTTATTATGATGTTTGGATTGTGGATTAAGTCAGTCAGGGCCCTGCGTTCCGGCCCCGACAGATTGTCTGGGACATCTGCCGGAGGCCGGAAACGCTGAAGGGCCCTTTTGTTTTTGTTTATGAGTTGGCGGGTCAGGGGGTGGAGGATGTCGAGGGTCGGTTCCCAGTGAGATGGGTGGATGAAAGGTAATGGTTGTCTGTCGGGTTGGAGGTGAAAGTAGTCTATGATTTTGAGTCTTCTATGAAATTTGTGTAAGTCCCTCTGAAGTTCCTCCCGGTCGAATTTGTTGGGGCGTGGGATGAAGGAGAGCCCTCTCTCCAGAAGGGATAGCTGTGAGGGGGAGGGGGAAAAGAGGGTAGAAAGGTTAAGAATGTTGGAAGGGGAGTTCCACCCCAGGTCTTGTGTGTGTGTGTGAGTGTCCGGGTTGGCCTTACAGATTATTGTAAATTTAGCTGCTGCATCCAGTTTTCAAAAATCAGTTTAGCTGTGGTGGGTGTCCAGTGGATGTTATCTTTTTCTGTAGTGAAGGTGTCGTGTGGAATTTCTGTTAAAAATGGAACGTGGGTGGTCATGATGTTGTTGATGAGTTTGAGATTACCTTTCTGGGTGGGGGTGAGTTGGGATGAGAAATTCATAATCGGGTAGTAGATGTCGGCGTTGGGGAAGGTCAACTTTGCCTGGCGGAAGAGGGTCTTGAATTGTTTCGTGGTGGTCTGCCTGGGATCCTGGTCCTTGTTGTTAATCCCGATGGAAAGGACCACTATCTTGACATCAGGATTGGGAATGGATTTTTCACATACTTTAAGGAAATGGTAAGTGTTGGCTCCGGGGTAGCTGTCCAATTGTACTTGTGGGTGGTTATGGGGCGGGATGCGATTTATGTTGGAGTCTCCAAGGATCAGGACTGGTTTTCGGGGCTTGAAAAACCAGTCCTGGATCTTCCGGCTGGGGCGTGCAATATGGTAAGTGGATCTGAAAAAGTTCTGTCCTGAGGGTGTTATGGTTGAAGTTGTGGAGGGGATGGAAAGTGGAGTGGTGGTTGGAGTCCTGGGTTCTTCGGTGGGGGGTTGAGGGGCGCAGGTTTGGGTTGTCATCAAGGGTGATGTGGAGTTGCAGCCGGGTGGAACTGGGGGGTCTTCTGGGGATGAGTCTGAGGAGTCCGGTTGTAGCTCGGGGTAGGGATGTGTTAGAAAAGAAGGTGAAGAGTGATGGGAAAGGGGGGAGCTGGGAGAGGTGGGTATGGGACCAGGAGGGGAGTTGGGTGAGGAGGGAGGGGAGATGGGGGGTTGTAGAGGGGATGAGGTAAAGACAGGAGGTGAAGTCGGTTGAGGTGGAGAGGAATGGTCCAAAATGAGGGGGGTCTTGGGAGTGTGTGGGTGTGAGGATGGTGCAGCTCCTGGGGGGCCCGTTTCGGACAGTGCACCCCCGGCAGAAATTCGAGGAGAGGGCTCAGAGTGGGTTGTTTTGAGGGCATGAGTAGCCTTGTTCGACCCTTTCATCACGTTGGCCGGCTCTCTGACCGAAGTAGGTCTTATTTCTGCCTGGGGTACTGTCTGTCCTGTTGGACCCACCCGGGTGGCTGCACCATCTGTGTGGGGAGAAGAGGTGAGAATGGAGTCAGTGATATGAACAGAAACATTTGAATGGGTACTGAGGGTAAGTGTTTGTAATTCTTCTGGGTTTGGGGGTTGGCGGGGGGAACCGTGGACTTGAGCTGTTGCTTCGATGATGGTTTTGGGTTTGAAGAACTTGGTGACTGGGGGCGTGAGGGGTAGGATAGGGGAGAGAGGTGTGCGGGGAACCGTTGACTGCTGGTCTATTGTTGGTAAGGGTCCCCAGGTGACTCTGCGTGTCCTGTGTTCTGATGGTGTGGAGGTAGTTGGAGCTGCTGTTGTGTCTATGGGATGTTGTGTTGTTTTTCCAGGATGAGTCTTGGCTGGTGGTGGTGGTCGAATGGGTCCTCTTCGGGTGGGTAGGGGGTTGGGTGACTTTGTATAGATGGGGTAGGGGGAGGGGAAGGTAGTGGACTTGGGTGTGACAATCTGTTGGGGTGTAGTCTGGGTTCCTGTTGTAGCTTGATGGGGTTCTTCTTTTTGGATCGGTGTGCAGGGGGAGTGAGATGACTTGATTTCCTCGGATAGTGACTTGCGGGGGCCTAAATAAAGGGATAGTGCACTTGGGGCAGCTGGTCTGGGCAGGGGGGGATAGTGTTCCTCTGGGATGGTGGGTAAAGAGCTGGTTGTAGATTGGTGATGGTCCGGTCGTGGGGTTGTAGTGGTCGTCTGGGATGGTTGTAGAAGGTCTTGTATGGATTGCAGGGTGGCTGTGGAGAGTCTGGTGCCATACCTTTTTCTGGCCCAGCCGGTGGCTATTTGTAAGCCTAGTGGGTTATGGGGAGTTGTGTCCGTGTGACTTGTTATTGTGTTGTGGTAATGTTGCTGTAAAATGACTATTGTGTTATGCATCCATTGGGTTGTGTTTTCCTGTATTCTATTTCTGGTATCTGTGGTGGGTGTGGATGGTTTGATGAAATCAGTCAGCCGGTGAACCTGTCTTAACATTCCTGGTGGAAATGTGCCTGAATCTATTGCTGAATCCATAATCTGTTTGTGGTGGAATGCTTGAATCAGTTTGAAATAGAGTTTACTGGCCTGTCTAGTTTCTGGATCTGGTGGGTGATTGAGTATGGGTTGTTGTGTGTTGTTAACAAATCTATGTGTGAATGGTTGTGTGTTGATGTCCATGAGGGGTCTGAGTGTATGAGTGGACGTGGGTGTACCTGTATGTGTGTGTGTGTGTGTGTGTGTGGAGGAGCCATTTTGAGCCCCGCTCCTGTGTGTGGACTTACCTCTAAAAATATGAAACATGCAGGTGGAGAGCTCTTACCTTCTTTTGCTGGTGTATCTGGTCCTGGTATGGATAAAACTTCTGGAGTGGTGGTTGTGGAAGTTGAATCCAGAGTTGAGGACAGATGTTGGTTGGTTGATGGTCTTGTGCCAGTGATTATTGAAGATGGTTGTTGTAGATGGAAGAATTGTTGTTTATATTCCAGGTGGTGGTCTTGATGAACTTGCAGGTAGACAGTTAAAACAGGAAAAAGAGTCTTTCTGCCTGTTATCGGGCTGGCAGAGCCCTCCACCAATGCTTAAAATTATACTTTATTAATTAATTCGTTTAAAAACACCAATTAAAAACAATTAAAAACCACTCAACTTGAGGGTATAAAAGTTCTTAGTGCAATCAATAAAATCAGAGTAAAAAGTCTTACGCATAAGAGCGGGGTCCCGACGTTTCGCAGACTTGCTGCTTCCTCAGGGGGTTAGGGTTAGGGTTAGGGTTTGGGTTAGGGTTAGGGGTTAGGGGTTAGGGTTAGGGTTGGGTTTGGGTTAGGGGTAGGGTTAGGGTTAGGTTAGGGTTAGGGGTAGGGTTAGGGTTAGGGTTTGGGTTTGGGTTAGGGTTAGGGTTGGGGTAGGGTTAGGGTTTGGGGTTAGGGTTTGGGTTGGGTTAGGGTTAGGGTGGGTTAGGGTTTGGGTTAGGGTTGGGGTTGGGTTAGGGTTTGGGTTAG